>NC_060270.1:122709076-122778744 GCF_021613505.1 Equus quagga | reverse complement strand
AGGTCATCTCCTTTCTTCTTCCTGGTACAGAGAGGGAAGCACCTTTACAGATAGAGATCTACCTTACAAATGTAAATGTGTCCTAACAAAGGGCAATTTCCACTCCTCAGAACCTCCTTCCCTGTCCCAGTGTATCAAAAGCAATCAGCCTCAAATAATCCTGATGCCAAAGAGACATATCCTGGGGTGGCCAATTCCAGATCCCCACATATGTATTTGTAAATATATGTTTGTAATATATGTAATATAAGTATATGTAATATATAATAGATACATATTTTTATCTGTAATATATATACATTTATATAGATATATATATGACTTAGAAGTAGAGTATAAACATCTATCAAATATGTAGTAAGCATTCCACAGAGAGAAAATAGAAATAATTTGGTAGAGAAATCTTTGAAAGATAATGGCAGAGGGATTTCTGTTACCTGTCATAATGAAATAACTGGGATTGAACTTACTCTCCTAGCACAAACAAGTTCAACACAGGACAAAATATATGAAGGAACTCTTTTCAGGTTTTATATGCAGGCAGCTCAAGAAGGTGACTCTTGAGAAAGAAGAAGAGGAAACGAACTCTAAATTCACCTTGTTCAACTCCTGGACACTTTTCAGACAAAAGAGGAGGAAGGTAGTGTCCCAACAGTGCTTGGCGGATTCATTGAGATGAGAGGCACAAACCAGAACTTGGGGGTGTTGAAGTGATTGGTCAGGACACTGGAGAGGAGACAACTGTGAAGCAACATGGCTTCAAAAGCCTACATACTGAGTCCTGCATGTCCTGGGCCAAAGACTGGGAAGAGAATTCATAGGGCAAAACTTCAAAGGGGCCCAAAAGAGACTGGTTCCTTTGGAACTACAAGCTCGAACAGAGATGCCATAGGTTGGGCAAGGATGGAAGATGTCGGAGTTGCAGTCCAGTCAGATTTGAGAGACCTAACTGGCAATTTAGTCATTCAGCTGATATCTCAGAAGCTCACATCTTATCAGGTACTTCCTAAACTGTGTCCTGGTCTACAATAAAGGACAAAAGATAAGTATTTCAGCCTTAACAAAGAATCGAAGCCTGATGGAATCTAGAGGATAAGCCAGCAATGTAACTGCTTGTCAGAAAAGAACTTAATGCCAAATCTCTTGTAATCATTCCTAATGTCAATCATACAATAAAAGTTAATAAGAACCACATCTTGTAAATAGTAAATACTTTAGAACAACTATTATAAATATGTTCAAGCCCTTAAAGAAAAATATTGATATAATGAGTGAATACAAATCTCAGCAGAAAAATGGAAATTATAAAAAAGAGACCAAATAGAAATGCAAGAACCAAAACTATAATAGCTGAAATAAAAATTAAAAAATTTAATCCTTCCAGTGTTGGTAAGGTTTTGAAACAACTCCAACTCTCATGCACTATAGATAAGAAGTTAATTGGTGCACCACTTTGGAAAATGGTTTAGCAGTTTTTTTGAAAAGTTAGCCACATACCTACATGTTACCCAGCAATTCCACTCCTAGATATTTACCCAAGAGTAATGAAAATGCATTTATACACAGAGATTTGCATACAAATGTTCATAGATGCTTTATCTGAAGTAGTCGTAGACTGGAAACAATCCTAATGTCAATTAACAGGTGAATAAATAAACAAATCAATAAAATGCAATAATTTTTGGCAATAAAACAGAAATTAACTATTGATACACACAACAGTTTATATAATTCTCAAAATTATTATATTGAGTAAAAGAAACAAGAGAAATGGAATGCATTCTGCATGATTCCATTTATTCAATAGTTCAGAAAATGCAAACTAATTTATAGTGGCATAAGGCAGATCAGTGGCTTCAAGGAGTGACAGTGGAGAGAAAGATGGGTTACAAAGTGGCAGGAACAAACTTTGAGGGAAGATGGAAATGTTTATCTCAATTATGGTGATGGTTATGCAATTTTATACTTATGTAAACACTCGTTAAATTGTAGTTTTAAAATATCTACAATTTATTGTACATTGACTATATCTCAAGCAAGCTGTAAAGCAAAGACAAATAAACAAAACCTTTCCATTGATTGGCTTAGGAGAGAATAGGAGACGTTAGAAGAAAAAGTCAGGGGCTTGAAGATAGAGCAACAAAAATAATCCTGCCTGAAGAACTGGGGCAGGGGGGAGGAAGATATAAACACAAACTCAGTGACTGTGGGACAACAGCAAGTTGTCCTGCAATCATCAAATTAGAGCTCTACAGGAGAGGAGGAGAGAGATAATGGGAAAGAGAAATATGTGAAGAAGTAATGGTTGATAATTTTCCAAATCTATAAAAACCATTAAAACATCAATTTACAGAAGTCTAGCAAGTCTCAAGCGGGATAAATACAAAGAACTTTCATAATCAAAATGCAAAAAACAACATTAACAGAAAATATTATATCAGCCAAAGAAAAATGAACCATTGCATACAAGGGAGTGTTTATATGAACAACGGGCTACAACTATGAAGAAATATATCAATTTATAAGGGCTTATTGCAGAAGAACATATCACACAAAAGTGAGATTCAATATTTTCCCCAGATTTATTTCAAAAGTATCTTAATCAAAATTCTAATAGATTTTTTTTTTGTAGAATTTTTTAAAAACTCCTATTCTAAATTTTACAGAGCAACACAAAGGACCTAGAAGAGACAAACAATCTTGTTAAAGAAGGAAAAGAATGGAGAATCACAATAAATAACTTCAAAATTTATCATAAAATTGTCATGAGGAGAGATAAATCAACCAATGAAACTGAAGAGAGAATCTAGAAATAGGTCTAACCATAATCATAAATTGATTTTTGACAAGAGCTCTTCACAACAATTCCATACAGTAAGGAAAAACCCTTCAAAAATTTTTTTCTGGAATAACTGATTAAACATATGGAAAAATTAACTTTGACTCTTCACATAACACACTGAAAAATGAATGTAAGATATTTTATAAACCTAAAGATTAAAACTAAATAAATCTTTTAGAACAAAATGTATAAATAAATGACCCATTAATAAAATGGTATCCATACTGAGAATCCATTGGCATAAAAATTTTTGTAATAAGTTCTTCTGAAATAAGACATTAAAATTAAAGACTATAAATTAAATAACTATAAATAATTAAAGACTAAAATTAAACACACTATACCATAGTGAGTTTACTGACCAAAAGTTTATACAATTAAAGGTTTATTTTATTTTATAGTTTAACTTTTATTAGCTCACTTAATACTCAATATCAAAATATAGTTTTCTCTTATTAAACTTTAAAGGAACATGTACTCTTCAGTGTTATTTAAAGTAGTATTCATACTTTAAGCATGTTTATCCATCAATGAAAATTCACGTATCAGTTTTATAGAATTTGATATGTCCTTTGAAGAGCTAAAAATAGCATATAAAAGGAGAACAATAGCACATTCAATTGCTATTTAATTTTCCAATTTATGCAAGTTTTATCAACTCTAGAATAGCAAAAATTGACATTTTTGTTAAATAATTTATTTGCAAATTAATAAGAATATTTAAAGCACTGAAATTCTGTTCTAGAATTTATTAAAGAATAATACCAACAGTTGTGAGGAAAGGATTTGATAAAAGTGCAGAGATGAATACTCAGTGTTTGTCCAGTTATAATCAAAATAAATTGCTTCCACTGTATATATTCCCTCTGGTTTATGAGGAAAAATGTTGCACATCAGTTGCAGTGACTTCAGCCAGGGAACACAAACAGACAAATTTAACACATATAGGATATGAACAAAGGAGAGAAGAAAAGGACGTGGAATGATAAGAGTTCAATGTAGTATGGCATCTCCTCTTTAGAACTTTTTTCAAAAAGTTAAGAATGCAGTGTGACATCAGCAGCAAGGCAGAGTGGGCTGTTCCCTTTACCTTTCCCCCTTTGAACTACAACTAAGTGCACATTTATTAACCAATGGAGGATATGCACGCAGCACAACAGGACACCTAAGAGACCCACACAGCTATACGTCAGAAGGGGGATGGGCTTGCGCCCCAGGAAGTGGTGGAGATAGGTGAGCACTCCCTTACCCTTCCCAGGTAGCCTTGTGTGCATGCCTGAATACCTTCTGACCCAGCACAAACACCCATAGTACTGCTGCTGCCCCAAAAGTAGGAGTTTGAACCTGCATGACTGTAGGAAGGGGGCGACAGCATTCCAGGGCTTACAAGTGAACACTTTCCCAGCTGGTGGGAGAGGCCACCCTGTGACTGCTGTCCCAACAAGAGGCCCAGGTTCAGACTCCATGAAGAAGCCCTGCCCACCAAACATAGTGGCTGGCATGACTGTAAGAAGAGATGGTGGAAGATATATCCATGTGTTGACATTTTTCTGGCTTGTGCAAGCACCCATAGAACCACTTAGGCCCCATACATGGGAGCGCACCTTGGCACAGGGTCAAAACTGAGCCCATGTGCAAATGCTTTCCTGGCTAGTTGGACCATCCACTATACCTACATAACTTCCAGCAAACAGGGTGGGATCAGAAAGACAATTCTTACTTCTCTGCAGTTGTTGCAGGTGAAATCTGCAACCTGATACTACCACGAACACCCCACAAAAGATTAGTTCATGATACATCATGAAAACTACAGCAACAATTAAGAGCATAAGAATGACAAATATCCAGGAACCAACTGTGAAGTCACAGAAATTTATAATCCAAATGAAAGAGAATTCAAAATAGCTGTCATAAAGAAATTAAAAGAATTACAAGAAAACTCAGAAAGATGGTTCAATGAGCTCAGGAATAAAAATAATGAGAAGAAAGAATGCTTCACTGAAAAGATTGAAAATGTAAAAAACACCAAGCAGAAATTCTGGATGTGAGAACACAATAAGATAAAAAAAAAAAATCTAGAATCCTTAGAAAATAGAGCTGACATTGTGGAGGAAAGAATTAGTGAGTTAGAGGATACAAACATGGAAATTATGCAGGTGGAGGAGGAGAGAGAACTAAGATGTTTTTGAAAATGAAGAAATTCTTTGAGAAATATCTGACTCAATTAGGAAAAGCAGCATAAGGATTATAGGTACTCCAGAGGGAGAAGAGTTGGAGAAAGGAGCAGGAGCGTGTTCGAAGAAGTAATAACTGAAATTTCCCAAACCTCGGGAAGGAACCAGACTTACAAATATATGAATTTAATAGAACTCTTAACTACATCAATGTTAAAAGGCCTTCTCCAAGGCATATATTAGTAACAACTGGCAAAAATCAATGATAAAGAAAAAATAATAAAGGCATCAAGGCAGAAGAAGATAACTTTCAAAGGACATCCCATCAGTCTTTTAGTGGATTTCTCAGCAGAAACCTTACAGGCTAGGAGAGAATGGAATGATGTGTTGAAAATACTGAAAGACAAAAACTTTCAGCCAAGAATACTGTATCCAGCAAAACTTTCCTTCAGATATGATGGAGAAATAAAACTTTCCCAGATAAACTGAAGCTGAAGGAGTTCATCCAATAGACCTCCCCTACAAGAAGTGATTAAAGATGCCCTCATACCTGAAAAAAACAAAAGGCAAAGGTCTACAAAGCTTTCATCAAGGAGATAAATAGACAGACAAAATCAGAAAACTGTAGCTCTCTTTCAGAATAGGGTAGGGAATACTAAATTATAATTTAAAAGATAAAGGGAAGGAAAGCATCAAAAGTAACTATAAAGACTTCAACTTTGTCACAAACTCACAACACTTAACAGAATAATTTATGACAATAATAACTCAGAAGGCAAAAAGGAAAGTAATGGAACATGCTTAAGCTAATAGAGATAGAATGCTAATATAAAATGGACTGTTTCACCTATGAAATCTTTTATACAAACCTCACAGTAACCACTAAACAAAAAATTAGAGCATAGCTGCAACTCATAAAAAAAAGAAAACTGAGAAAACCTCCACAGAAAACCACCAAAATGAAATGGTAGAAATACACAGGATGGGAAACAATGAAAATATAGGACAACCAGAAAACTAGAGATTAAATGGCAGTGTTAAGAAATCATGTATCAATAATCACTCTAAATGGAAATGGGTTGAATTGTTCAATCAAAAGAATAGCTGGATGAGTAAGAAAACAAGACCCAACAATATACTGCCTCCAGGAAACACATCTCAGCTCTAAAAACAAATACAGGCTCGGAGTGAAGGGATGGAAGAAGATACTCCAAGCAAGTGGCAAACAAAAGAAAACGGGTGTTCCTAGAGTTATATTAGACAAAACAGACTTCTAGACAATGAGAGACAAGGAGGGGCAGTAAATAATGATAAAAGGCTCTTTCCAGCAAGAGGACATAACACTTAAAATATATGTGCACCTAACACAGGAACACCACAATATATTAAACAACTATTAATAGACCTAAAGGGAGAAATTGACAACCACACATCTTAGGGGACCTCAAGACCCCACTTACATCAATGGATAGATCATCCAGACAGAATGTCAACAAGGAAACTTTGGACTTAAATGAAACACTAGAGCTGGTGGACTTATAGATATACATAGAACATTCCATCCAAAAACTGCAGAGTACACATTCTTCTCAAGTGCATGTGGAACATTCTGAAAAATAGACCTATGTTGGGAATCAAGGCAAGCCTCAATAAATGGAAGAAGATTGAAAGCATTTCAAGCATCTTTTCTGACCACGATGCCATGAAACTAGAAATCAACAACAAGAAAAAAAAACTAGGAAAGTCACAAATACATGGAGACTAAACAGAATGCTACTGAACAACCACTGATCAATGAAGAAATCAAGAAGAAATCGAAAAATACCTGGCAACAAATGAAAATGAAAATACAACATAACAACTCTTGTGGGATGCAGCAAAAGTGTTTACAAGAGGGAGGTTCATAGCAAAACAAGCCCACCTCAATAAACAAAAAGATATCAAATAAATAATCTTAAGCTACACCTAACAGAACTAGAAAAAGAAGAACAAACAAGGCTCAAAGTCAGCAGAAGGTGGGAAATAATAAAAGTTAGAGCAGAAATTAATGAAATACAGACTAAAAAACAGTGGAAAGGATCAATGAAACTAAGAGCTGGTTATTTGAGAAGATAGACAAAATTGACAAACCCCTAGGCAGACTCACTAAGAAAAACAGAGAGAAGGCTCAAATAAATAAAGTTAGAAATGAAAGAGGTGAAATTACAACAGATACTGCAGAAATACAAAGGATTATAAGATAATACTATGAAAAACTATATACCCACAAGTTGGAAAACCTAGAAGAAATGGATAAATTCTTAGACTCATACAATCTCCCAAAACTGAATCAAGAAGAAATAGAGAATCTGAATAGACTAATCACAAGTAAAGAGATTGAAACAGTAATCAAAAACTTCCCAAAAAACAAAAGGCCAGGACCAGGAGTCTTCTCTGGAGAATTCTACCAAACATTCAAAGAAGACTTAATACCTATCCTTCTCAAACTATTTCAGAAAAGTGAAGAAGATGGAATGCTTCCTAACTCATTCTATGAGGCCAACATTACCCTAATACCAAAACCAGGCAAAGACAGCACAAAGAAGGAAAATTAGAGGCCAATATCACTGATGAACATAAATGCAAAAATCCTCAACAAAATATTGTCAAACCAAATACAGCTGTATATTAAAATGGGCATATAGCATGATTAAGTGGGATTTATACTAGGGATGCAAGAATGGTTCAACATCCACAAATCAATAAATGTGATACACCACATTAACAAAATGAGGAATAAAAATCATATGATCATAGATGCAAAGATGCAGAGAAAGCATTTGACAAGATCCATCACCCATCATGATAAAAACTCAATAAAATCATTATAGAAGGATAGTCTCTCAAAATAATAAAAGCCATATATGACAAACCAGCAGCTAATATTACTTAATGGGGAAAACTAAAAACCATCCCTCTGAGAACAGGAACAAGACAAGATTGCCCACTCTCACCACTCATATTCATTGTAGTACTGGAGCTTTTCGCCAGAGGAGTTAGACCCCCCCCCCCAAAAAAAAGAAGAAGGAGAAAGAAAGAAAAGGAATCCAAATTGGAAAGGAAGAAATGAAACTCTTAGTGTTGTAGATGACATGATTCTATACATAGAAAACCTAAAGAATCCATCAGAAAACTATTACAAATAATCAACAACTACAGCAAAATTGCAGGGTACAAATCAATTCACAAAAATCAGTTGCATTTCTATAGTCTAATAACAAACTAGCAGAAAGATAAGTTAAGAATACAATCCCATTTACAATTGCAACAAAAAGAGTAAAATATCTAGGAATAAATTTAACCAAAGAGGTAAAAGACCTATACACTGACAGCTGAGACATTTGTGAAAGAAATTGAAGAAGACATAAAGAAATGGAAAAATATTTCATGCTCTTGGGTCAAAATAGTTAAAATGTCCGTACTACCTAAAACAATATACAGATTCAATGCAATCCCAATCAGAATCACAAGGACATTCTTCACGGAAATAGAACAAAGAATCTTAAAATTTATATGGAACAACAAAATATCTTGAGTAGCCAAAGCAATCCTGAGAAAAAAGAACAAAGCTGAAGGCATCACAATCCCAGACTTCAAAATATACTACAAAGTTACAGTAATCAAAACTGCATTATAACAGACACATAGATCAATGGAACAGAATTGAAAGACCAGAAATAAAACCACACATCTATGGCCAGTTAATCTTTGACAAAGGAGCCAAGAACGCAAAATGGATAAAGGAAATTCTCTTCAGTAAATGCTGTTGGGGTAGACCATTATCTTGCACCATACACAAAAATTAACTTAAAATGGATTGAAGACGTAAGACATAAAACTCCTACAAGAAAATATAGGCAGTACTCTCTTTGATGTTGGTCTTAGGAGCATCTTTTTCAATAGCACGTCTAAACCAGGCAAGGAAAACAAAGAAAAAATTAACAAATGGGCTACATCAGACTAAAAAGCTTCTGCAAGTCAAAGGAAAACATGAACAAAATGAAAAGACAACTCACTAACTGGGAGAAAATATTTTCAAATCATATATCCAACAAGGAGTTAATTTCCAAAATATATAAAGAACTCATAGAACTCAACAACAAAAAACAAACAACTGAGTCAAAAAATGGGTAGGGACTAGCCCTGTGGACAAGCAGTTAAGTTGGTGTGCTCCACTTCGGTGGTGAAGTTCACCAGTTTGGATCCTGGGTACAGACCTATGCACCTCTCATCAAGCCTTGGTGTGGCGGCGTCCCACATAGAAGAACTAGAATGATGTATAGCTAAGATATACAACTATGTATTGTGGATTTGGAGAGAAAAAAAAAAAGAAAAAATGGAGGGAGATTGGCAACAGATGTTAGCTCAGGGCCAATCTCCTCACCAAAAAGAAAACAAAAACAAAAAAGAAAATCCTCCCTCTTATTGAAAAAAAAAAATGGGTAGAGGATATGAACAGACATTTTTCCAAAGAAGATATACAGATGGCCAACAGAACATGAAACAATGTTCAACATCACTAATTATTAGGGAACTGCAAATCAAAATTATGAGATGTCACCTTACACCTGTCAAAATGGTTGTAATTACCAAGACAAAAAATAACAAATGTTGGAGAGGATGTGGAGAAAATAGAAGCCTCATACACTGCTTGTGGGAATGCAAACTGATTCACCCACTATGGAAAACAGTATGGAGATTTCTTAAAATATTAAAAATAGAAATATCATATGATCTAGCTATCCCACTACCAGGTATTTATCCAAAGATCTTGAAATCAACAACCCAAAGAGATGTATGCACCCTATGTTCATTGCAGCATTATTCACAATAGCTAAGATGTGGAAGCAGCTCAAGTGCCCTTCTATGGATGAATGGAGAAAAAAGATGTGGTATATATACACAATGGAATACTATTCAGCAATAAAAAAGACAAAATGGTCTCCTTTGCAACAACATGGATGGACCCTTGAGGGTATGATATTAAGGAAAATAAGCCAGATAGAGGAAGACAAATAATGCGTTATTTCACTCACTTGTGGAAGACAAACAAATACACAGATAAATAGAACAGATTAGTGGTTACCAGAGGGGAAGGGGGCTGGTGGATGTGCAAAAGGGGTAAAGGGGCACCTATGTATGGTGATGGATAAAAATTAGACTATTAGTGGTGAGCATGATGCCATCTATACAGAAACTGAAAAATAATAATGTGCACCCCAAATTATACAATGTCATAAACTTTTATCATTTCAATAAAATAATTGAAATAAAAAGTTAAGAATGCACTGTATAGTAGGTGAGAGTTTTTGTGGAAGGTATTAAGACTGCATTAAACTAAGGAGAGAATGCCAGGTTAGGACTCTCCTGTGGGGGACTGGAGAAGGAAGTCACATTTCCAACTAGCAATACCCAGGACCTGACTGCTGCCGAAAGTTTTCATATTTCCCATCAGGGCATGAGATTCTTGGGGAATGCAACACTGCACATACTTTCGACCTTCATCACTACCTCATAGACAACTCACAGCAGGGAAGGAAGAGAGTGAGAGGGGTTTTGAGATCAAGACAGGATGGCATGTCAAAGTCTTTAAGACTGGCAAATCTGCCTAGAAATAGTGTCTTCATTTCTTTTTTTTCTTTTTAATAAAGACAAACACTTTTATTTTTTAATTTTTCCTTCTTCTCCCCAAAGTCCCCCAGTACACAGTTGTATATTTTAGTTGTGTGTCCTCCTAGTTGTGGCATGTGGGATGCCACCTCAACATGGCTTGACAAATGGTGCTAGGTCCATGCCCAGGATCCCAACCAACAAAACCCTAGGCCGCCGAAGCAGAGTGTGTGAATGTAACCACTTGGCCACTGGCCGGTCCCAGTGTTGTTCTTTCCACACTGCAGTCATACCACCTTGCTGGACTCCACCTGGGTAGAAGATACACATTCTCTGTGCATTTAGAATTCCTATTCTTTATTACCTCTTTCCACCTTAGAGCTTAGTCTGCAGTGGACAGGGTACTAGCTCTTTTCTAAAAATATCTTTGAAATTATTCACACTTTAGCTCTCATAAAACTTCTCCCCACTCCAACCTACCAACAAACTCATATTGCTTAAGTTTGGGGTTAGGACAGGCACCAAAAGAAGCATTGCTTTCATTCCTCGGGTGTTTATTTGCTTATATCCTATACTCAGGCTCTGAATCACAGCTCCAACTGCCATTTCAAGGATAGTCATTCAACACTCAAATGTTGAAAGAAGCTCTTATTTTCCTCTTCTAGTGTCACAACCTGCCCTTAAAGAATAAGTAGAGAATGCCAAGATGTTTGAATGTAAGAACGGACGTAGGCTTAAAGGTCACACTGGGTTATTAATATTAAAAAAACTTTGCACAAAATTTTTGTGAAATTACAGTTATATTCTTCTGAGAATATTTGCCAATATGTGTGTACATATGTTTCTTAAATGAAATACTGAAGGATATATTTTTCACTTTATCTCTTCTTTTTTTTAATACTAGTATTCTTTCCTTTTCTTCTCTTTGATATTTGGATGAAACAGAACAATGCTTTCACAAGTGTTAACTACTCTCACTTGAAATAACATGAACCCCTAATACAAAGATTAAAAGGTAAATAGTATTAGCTTCTAATTCATTTATTCTCATCGCTAAGGAATTGCAATGACTAATCAGATCTTTCTTCAGAATAACATAATTTATGTCTTCCTTTTAGTTCTTCTATTAAAATTATTTTATTCGTTAAACATTATTATATTGAGCAGTTGAAACAAATCACCCAAACGTTAAGAAATGTTTTACTGTTAATCACCATGTTTACAAATAAGTTTTCTACATAAAGTTCTCCAGTAATCAAATTATAAAATTAGCTTCCAAATAAATATGTTGAAAATCAGAACGCTTTCATATGTATTGTTCCAAGGTACTAGTCTTCTAACACACTGTTTACATTATTTGCCAAAAAAGATTTCTTTAATTCAACTTTCATAAACTAGTATCTCTGATGCCTATTTTGGATGACTAATATACATTGTTTATGTTTGTGTTTCTTACTTTAGAGTGGAAGCACTTTTTAACACGTCAAAGACGATGTTAATGTGGTAGGTACCCATAATCCAAGTTTTCATGATCAGATCTATTTCCAATTATAAGTTCATGTAGGGAGGCAAAATTCACCATGACCCAAAAAGCGTTCATCAATAAACTGACTACAACAAAAACTAGTTTCTAGTCAAACCACCACTTGTTTAACATTAGTGTCCTTTTTCATCTCTCTAGGAAATTTTAAAAAGTCAGTATCTTGTCAATAGAAAAAAATGCAATGTAAATCAACTACAAAACTGAAATAGTTTATTTTTCAGCAGATGAAGCAGTTCATAGAGTCAGTTATAGTGTTATGAAAATATACTCTTATGAAAACCCAGAGTGGATATATACTGGTTCAAGATCTGCTCAGATATTGCATTTCCATGTCATATGAATTGTAAATATTTTGCATAAAACAGTATAAAGCCTTTGGCACTGAGGTATCTGACAGAGATAAACTAGTTATCAATTGAAAAGAGAAAATGGACAGACCTGATGACAGGTGATATACCTCAAAAGAAAATGATTATCATATCAATGGATTAAAAGTAGTCCTTAGAAAAAGTGATAAAGCTTCATAGAGGGACATAAATGACCCTTTTAGTGATCTTGTTTTGAGGGCTTCCTGTAAAGTGAAGATGAGTTATTTTGCAATTATGCAATTTTGTCTGAAAAATCATCCACAAAAATCAACTCAATTCATTTTTATTCATTCGTTTATTCATTCATTTATTCAATATGTAATCACAATTTTAAGAAACATTACATTAAGTCCATACATTCACCTAAATGATTTTCATCACAGTTAATTTCATTCTGTTTGTTTGCTTTACTATTTACTATAAAATTTTGACCCCATGTCAAAGAATTTACTTTAAGTGGACTTTTTCAAGTAGCAATTTTCCCTAATTGGTAAGAAACTCCTCAAATGACAAGCTGCAATAAATAAGATAAAGGAAATATTAAGAATTCATGAGGAGGACTTTTAGGGCAGTGAAACTACTTTGTAATGGTGAGTACATGTCATAAATTTGTCCAAACCCACAGAATGTACTGTAGGGGAGGAAGACATTTCCTCTACCTGCTCTGGGTTCTTCTGGCTGGAGAATGAATTAAATTCACATGAGACAGAATACAGGAGAAAACTAAACAAAACTTTATAACATGTACACATGGGAGAGGGTCAGGCAAACTGAACAACTCGCCAAAATGGCTGAAGCCACCACCTTAAATATCATCTTTAGCAAACGACAGAGGAGGATGTTGGGGCTGGGGGGGAGTCAGTTACAGGAGGTTACCAGACAAGTACAGTAAACAAGAGTCAGGTTATTATGCAGATTTGAGTCCTTGCCTTCCACATTGATTAAGAGTTTCTGGAGATAAGGTCATCCCCCCTTCTTCCTGGTACAGAGAGGGAGACACATTTACAGATGGATACTTCCCTTACAAACGTAAATGTCTCTTAATGAAAGATAAGTAAACTCTGCTTTTCAGAGTTTCTTTCCTGTCTGAAGCTTTTTAAAAAGTAATCAGCCCAAAATAATCCTTATGACAAAGAGACATATCTTGGGGTGGCCAATTCCAGTGCCCCACAGTACAATACCAAGAGTGAGCCATAATGTAAACTGTGGAGTTTGGGTGATTATGATGTGCAAATGCAGGTTCATCAGTTGTAACAAATGCACCACTCTGATGGGAGATGTTGATAATAGAAGATTGTACACATATGTGGGGACAGAAAGCACTTGGGAAATCTCTATACCTTATGTTCAATTTTGCCATAAACCTAAAATGGCTCTAAAAAATAAATTCTATTTAAAAAAAAAAAGAATTCATAGGAGTCTCCAACAGAGCAACCAGTCTAAATTATGGAGAATCAGGAGAACTCACTAGGAACATTTTTATTAGGCTAAAATATATATGCTAGATAAAGCATAAACAGGATTCAGGAAGATGCAGTATGCTCCTCAGCGAAACAGGATCCTGTAAGAAAGCCTGTTGGTAGGACTAAGTACAAAGCATTTAGGAAATGGAAATAAAATAACAACAGCAACCACCTGGCCATAGCATGTAAAACAAGAATAATAGAGGCAATCAAGAGATATACAGAGACACCAGGTTTGAAGGGGACTTGTAAGTTATATTTTAAAAGTTATTGTGTTAGGGGGCTGGCCCTGTGGCATAGCGGTTAAGTTCTTGTGCTCTGCCTTGGTGGCCTGCAGTTTGCTAGTTTGGATCCCGGGCGCAGAACTATGCGCCACTTATCAAGCCATGCTGTGACAGGCGTCCCACATATAAAATGAAGGAAGATGGGCACAGATGTTAGCTCAGGGCTAATCTTCCTCAAAAAAACAAAAAGTCAGTATATTTGTTCATTCTCCCGAGAAAACAGAATCAATTATAGATATGGATATATCTATATATTTAGATCTGTGTCTATACTGATATTGATATATTGATAGATATAAATAGGGATTTTAAGGAATTGGCTCAATACAATCGTGTGTGCTGATAAGTCGAAATTCTGTAGGGCAAGCCAGTAGGCTGGACTCAAAGAAGAGCTGATGTTTCAGTCTTGAGTCTGAGGCAGTCTGAAGGCAGAATTCCTTCTTCCTCCAGAGGATCTCATTCTTTTTCTCTAAGGCCTTCAACTGATTGGATGAGACCCACCAACATTATGGAGGGTAATCTCTTTACTCAAAGTCCACTGATTTAACTGTTAATTACATCTAACAAACACCTGTACAACAATGTCTAGATTGATATTTGACCAAACACCTGGGCACCATAGTCTGGCCAAGTTGACACATAAAATTAACATCACAATTAGTCATGGAAAGCAGGGGCTATCACATGATAATATAGGTCTGCAATCTCAAATCTGAATCCTTGGGTCGCATATGTTTAGGAATTCAAATTGAGGGGCTGGTGATTTAGAGAGATAATAAACTGTATATACTGCATACTTTATTACATTCCAAACAAAGTCCAGGCATGAAAACTAAATGAAATAAATAGCATCATATCAGTGAAGATAAAGTTTCATTGCTAGCGGGTTTTAGCAATAAACTTATAAAAATGTGCCAGATCAAGATCATAAACAAAAACTCATAGTATTAGACCACCTTTTTTGTTTCTCTCTCTCTTCCCTTCAAATGTGTGTTTCTTCTCTTCTCTGTCGCATATTATGACCATACATATTGAATTTTGAATAGGCACTTCTCTACTCCTTTAAACTTTGGGCATCAACTGGCATTTGGCAACTCAGTCCCTTCTAACTAGCACAAACATATGTCTTGCCTTGCCCAATGTAGTTCTGGTTTATAATTTTGCCCTCTTTCACCTTCAGTATATTACACAGTGACCCCATTACTAAGCCAAGAAATTAATCAAAGTATTTTTCCGAAGAAATGGTATTTTTTTCTAAGTGGAATTCTGGTTCTACTGGTATATTAACTCAGTTTTTCACTAGTTATTAAAGTGGACTGGAGTAGCTGGTAGTGGAGATAGAAATTAGAGGTGTATTTGTAACATAAAACATGAAGAACCAGTTGAAACTGAAAGTGTTGCAGTTAAAAGAGAAGAAAATTCTTTTCCTTTTCAAAGTATCACTGAAGACAACCTAGGGATTTACCCCAGCTGAGAGCCCCAAAGCTGTATTGTCCCTTTCAACACAACTCCAACAGATCCTTTCATATCTTAGTGAACTCAATCTGCTCTGCTGGGTGCGTCTATTCACCAAAAAAATAGATGATGTTGCTTCAGCTACAAGAGATATCTGCTGCAACAGTCTAACAGTTAAGGGGGACAGGAGACGGTGATCTCTTTGTCAAGTTAACAATAAAAGGAAATGTGTTCTTAGCATATTAATTTGGAATTCTGAATGGGATTTCCCAATTATTTATTCAACAAGTATTTTTAACTGCCTATTTGTATGTTAGACCCTGTTCTTGGACATAGGGGTCCTCTCCTGCTCACGTACCACTTATACTGTAGTAGAGAGAAACACTCAATAAATACTATAAACAACAAATATATGCAAATATGTAAACTGTGTAGTACTTAAGAAGGTAATAATTGCAATAACAATTAAAAAGTAGAGAAGAATTTATTACTAAGAGTGCCAGCAGGAAAAAAAAAATGATGCGTTCAGAAATGTGATTAAAAAGAAATTAACAAATGGACTACTACAAAAGAGTTAAGACGGTAATGGAAGCATGTCTGGGCTAGTAATACTGGAAAGCCTTTACCACATCCAGACCTGAAATGGCAAGGGAAGAGAATCATAAAGCAGTATGTGGTGAACACTGTACCCTTGGGAATATGGTTGCCCTACAGAAACAGTAACCTTAATTCATCACTTCCAAACTAGGGCTTAGCGTGGAAGGAGCCACAGGAATAAATATTCTTACCTCTTTCTTCGCTTTTCAAATTTCCTAGGGTGCCACACAATAGCCAACCTCAACATGAAGCCACAGAGAAACTGAACAAGAAATGCAGGCTATAAAGATCAGCCTTCCAGAGCACAAGGCAAGTCAGAGAAGTGTGGAGAATGGAAGAGGAGACCTGACAGGGTTAGACTTATTGAGAGAGTTAGTCATTGTGGCATAAGTAGATTGCAAGTTTAAATTAGTCTAGGTTTATTTTAATATTGAATATGTTGGTCATATTCTAAAGCATGGTCAGTAAAATATTGTACATTAAGTACTATATATTTCATTGTCTACAATAAAATAAACACGAAAAAATGTTTCTGTTAGATAGTAACTTCTGTTTATCAAACAACCTATTTGTACACAAATTTTTTATCATAAGTCATTAACAAGTTGGGTACTTTCTACACTTAAGCACTAGAAGTTAGATCAAAAATTCATATTTTGGGGGGCTGGCCCGTTTGGCACAGCAGTTAAGTTTGCACTGGCGGTTTCAGTGGCCCAGGGTTCACTGGTTTGGATTCCTGGTGAGGACATGGAATTACTTGGCAAGCCATGCTGTGGTAGGTGTCCCACATATAAAAAGTAGAGGAAGATGGGCATGGATGTTAGCTCAGGGCCAGTCTTCCTCAGCAAAAAGAGGAGGATTGGCAGCAGATGTTAGCTCAGGGCTAATCTTCCTCAAAAAAAAAAATTCATATTTTGGGCAAGGTATTAAATACATAGTGATTTTTCTGTCTTTATTTTTTAGTTTATCCTTAATTATCTGGCTCTGTGAAAGCTCTGCTAGCTTCAAAAGATAATATATAGAGCAAGAAATATTGACAAAAATGACTTAAATTATCTGTGACTATGTAAAACCACCATAAAAAAATGTGATTAAAAAAACAGACAATCTTTCTCATTTTCAGGCATTACTACCTTAAATTCAAAAATATTATTTTATTTTGGATCTCAATATACTAATTTAACTGTAATTATGATCAATTAAATACAACATAATTTTGTGATACAATGAAGTACATCTATAAAATTAAACTAAACTTTTGTTCGTATAATATGTTCTACATTTATTCAGTGAATATTGGAATCCTGAGGTAACATATTTAATACCCACATGTCAAGGATGGTAGAGTGGGAAGATATAATAAGGCTCTTTCTTTGTCGATTGGAATAATTCTCTGAAATCAATATTGAATCTTCTGCTTCCAGAAATATTACACTAGACAGTTAAACATCTCTTTGCACTCGGGCGTTTTAGTTGAGTATTCTGCTACTTTCGGTAGATGATAATACTAATGGATACAACAAATTTGGTCTAATAGTACATAGGTACACAAAAATGGGTAAAGATAAAATACACACAATGATTTAATATGTAAGGGTATGGTAATATAAATGTGCTGAAGATGGTAGTAAAGCCTGATTTTTGAGAAGAAAGAGAATTTTATGTTAAAGTTACCTCAGAGCTGAGTTAGTGAGATAAACTAGAGGAAAACAACAAAACCAACATTTTGGGGAAAGGGAACAAATTGAACAATGCCAGAAAAGTGAAAAACCCATCTCTGTGTAGGGAACCCAACAAATGGTTTAAATGCTGGATATTAATGTAAATAAAAAAAAAGATAAGCCTACAGTGGTAAGCAATGGCAGGATCACAGAGGGCATTTTATGCTCTCTTAAATGGTACAAGTTTTACGCTATGGGACTTAGGAACCACTGAATATTGTTTTCTTTAAATAAGTAACTTTGACCAATTATCTATATTTAAGAGGTAGATGTAAGAAAGAGATGTCAGAAAAGAAAACGAGAAAGCATTTCAGGGAAGTACGAGGAGAATTAGGAGAGCGTAGTTACACAGCAGCCGTTTGAGCAGGGAGTTTCAATAATGATTAATGGAGACAATCATTTTTAAATTTCTTGTGTATCACTTTTTAGTTTTATTTTTCTTGTGTACGTGTATTTTCTAACATGTATTTTGGAATCTACACTGATTACATATTTAAAATTAGATTGCTAGAATCAAAAAGATTAAAAGGAGATCTTTGCAAATAAATAATAGTTCCCTAAGTGCAATGGGCTAGGTATAATGGTTTCCTTTTAGCCCATTTTCACTTACTTGGGATTGAAAATGGCCTGGTATATGCCAAGTGAATGACTTATCTGTCTAATATTATTGGGAGACGTGAGGAGTGCTATCTTTTCTATACATCATTATACAAATGTATCCTAGTTAGTATGCTTATGCTAAACCATGATTTGGTAGTACGGTAGTGTAGATGAAGTTTATTTGAATATATAAATTAATATAGTCTCCACTACATAGAACAAAACGACCTGGCAATAGGGATACTCATGGATTATTTCCAAAAGAAAAAGGAAAGGATAATTCTGCATTTTTAAAAACAAGCTCAGAAATAAGAGAAAACATTTCATGTGGGAAAGAACATCGGACTTAGATTTAGAAATATTTGTGTTCAAATTGTATGTCAAATATTAGCAGTGCAACTTTTAATCTGTCCTGGATGCATATGAAAAATAAACTAACGATTTTCTTTAAATATTCTTGAAGAGAGAGAAAGCCTTAGTCAAGGTGTTTCAAATATTTCCGGCCTGTCTGATGAAGAATCCTTAACTGTAGACATATATTCAGAGAATTACTTTCAACAGGCTTCCAGGTATTTTGTTGACTGGTGAGAACATCTCATTAAGAGATGTATGACTGCACCATGCTATTATCGACTGATGGCTTTAAATATTTGATTTACATAAATGAATTGTACTTATCTCATCTGATACCAAGAAACTGTCTTTATAGTTCAAAAATAGCTTATGTAAGCCCACTGAACATACTCAAGGTTGTTAAGAATAAACCCATTTTACCGATAGGGAAAACAATACTGTCAGATATGAAACCATTCCCCCCAATGTCATACAGCTATTATATACTATTAATGCATTTTTGAATTCAATTCTGCCTAACTTTAAACATGCAATGTTCAAAATTTATCATGACAGCTCCTGGGAGATAGACTACTGGATTTTACGAGGTAAAGAATAGACAGCACAACTAAAGATCATTTTTAAATATTGAGGTTTAAAATCCAATAAACAACTGGATTGACTTCCTGTTAAAGATGGAAAATTAAGCACATGTATTTGCCCCAATTTTCTCCTAAAATTTTACTAAAATGATAGTAAAATGTTTGTATACGGAAATAATACATCTTTTAAAAAATAATAAAAGAAGAATCTATAGGATCACAGTTTTAGAAGTTGAAAATTGCATGGATTAATAGAAACTGATTTAGCAGATTTGAGAATCCTAATACCTGAGCTACAGCATAGGAAGCCCAAAAGTAACATGATTTCCACTGCAGAAGCCATAGAAAATCAGATACTGAGACAAAGCTGCAGGCAAAGACAGCTTGGATGACCAAAGACAATTTCTTCAGAGATGAGAAACATATACTACCATGAAATGGAGTACTCAGAGAACAAAACAGAAGTTGTTTGAATTAAACATCTCATAGGAAAAAACTTTTAAAAATTCATAAATTTTTCGGAAGGTAAAGTTGAAAACCCTCCCTTAAAAAGAAATAAAAACATATAGGAAATAAGAGAGAGAGGATAATTAAATTTGAGAAATACTTCAGGTGTCCAATACTAAACATTAAAAATTCCAGAAATAGAGGCAAAATTAGGTTATGGTGCATGCAAAATGCCTGCCTATTTAAGCTGGAGGATAACGAGTATTTGCAAGCTTGCATGTATTCTACTGTTACCTGATTGCAAGTTTTTCCCAATAACCTCTATTTTATATCTGCATTTCTTGGTGCTATGACTATTTGTCTGTGACCTCTATGCACAATATCACTTTAATGGTTATGCTTTAGAAGCCTCACCATCATCGTTTATTCCTCCCCCTTTTTTATACATAATATTCATTCAGACTTATCAAGTCCTCTGTTTTTATCACCTTCTATATATTTCTCAACTCTATTCTCTTTTCCATCACTTTGACATTTGATTAAGATTTATTCATTTCTTTCCTTAGTGCAGTGGCCTCCAGAAATATATATTTTAATGTGAAATCTTTACAATGAATAGCCATGGATTCTTGTCACTGGGTCACTCTGCAGTGACATTTGATTTTTTGCTGCTATTTTTAACTGCTCGAATTTTTTTTTGGTTTGAGTAAATTTGGTACTCAGAATTGTTTGCTTTCTGCCTCCATCTACAAGAAATGGTAGTGTATGGGGATTTCTTCTCATTAAGAGTTAGTAGAAAAGATTAGATTAAGATTAAGATTTTAAAAATTAAGCTTCAAAGAAGTATTCTATTTATTTTATCACATGAAATTACTTCTACGTGGAGACAAAGCTGGACATCATTGATATGTAATGGAGGCAACAAAAAGCTACATTTGGAAGTTGGAGAAAACAATATTTCAAAAGCAAATGGTGTATTCTATTGTTCTGCAGTGAAGTGTTATCAGCATAAATGCAGAGGTAATTTTCTTCAAGACATAGCAAGTCTGAGGTTTCTTGTTGACTCCTCCTTAGCAAAGATTTGTCTGACTTCAAAAGAGGAGCAACGGGACTGGGCTTTTGAAATCTAGTGGGGAGGGCATGTAGACATGCCCTGTAAGGGATCAAGACCTCAACTGGTAATGAGAAGCAGAGTCTATTTCAAGAAATCCAATACCAAAAATCAAAGATTAGGAGTTCTATTATATTTAAACTTCCAAACTCAAACACAAGGGCTAAAGAATTCATAAGAGAACAAGAGTGAACGATCTTTAATAAATCACCCTGTGACTTTCTCCACCACCAATAACGGTCCTATTACAAAGACTAAATTAAGATCTAGGTTTCACAGCTTATTTTGAAGGGGTTTCCAGGGAGAGAGGGAGAGCCAGTCAATTTTTCTTTTCAAGGCATGACACAGGCAAATACTCCTATGCCAAAAGGTTTGACTATCTTCCTGGATAAAACAGCCCTTGAGGCAAGAAGAATCAAACAAAAATCTGTCTTGAGCTTTGATGAATTTTGATCTTTTAAAGTTTTATTTCTTAAGCTTGAGCAAGGTTTTGTGAAGTTTGCACTGTATTTAGAGTTATTTTACCTACAAGCAATGTATCTTGTGCCTATAAGTGCCACTTTATTTTTAAA
This sequence comes from Equus quagga, assembly GCF_021613505.1. NCBI lineage: Eukaryota > Metazoa > Chordata > Mammalia > Perissodactyla > Equidae > Equus > Equus quagga. The sequence continues at coordinate 122,756,983 of NC_060270.1, read as the reverse complement.
TTAATTTTAACTGTTTTATTCTCATATTAATCTAATAGAGCATTAAGTTGTGTCATTATTTTCCTGAGTCTAGAATTCCTGTTTTGGATTTTAAGCCACAGACTGTTGCTCCTGTTCACTTCTAATTATATTTCTCCTCTAAATTCTTACATTAGTTTCCAAATATGATAAAACATTCTAATCAGCTAGGGATTATTGTAGGATTATGTAGGATATAGAGGTTCAGTATAAATGTTAGTGATCCAAGCTGTTTCAACAAAGACATAAGATCCTCTTTTCTAATTTACATTTTGGGATTGTATAATTGTATTTTTTAGCAATACATTTTTAAGCAGCTTTCCATCTTATTCCCAGGAAGAATGCAAGCACACATACATGCCCTGCCCCCCACCCTCACACATACACATACTCAGTTACAAATTTTTCTAAGCTTACAAGAAGCTAATTTAAAAGTAAGTAATCATTGATAGATACTGTATCTATGACTACTGTACACATAACACTTGCCTAAGAATCCCTTTAACTTAAAGTAATAATGTCAACTAGGAAGCCAATGATTATTTTCCAAACTCATGATTTCCCAAGTTCAAGAGAGAATCTCATTTTTAATTTTTTCATGTCAAACTGGTTTTTGATAAGTATATAGATTTATCAAAATTTTGAAATTTGTAGTTGGAAATTAAAGTTACTACTGGGGTCTTAGCATATTTATTTTCTGCCTACAAATTTCAGAAAAGTGCTATTTATTCCTTAATAATTGATTTCAATACTTTTGCACCTCTTTCTAGTACTCTGACCTTAGCCAAAGTTCTTTCTCTCTCTCGGCTCAATTTCCCCTTCTGTAAAATTAAAAAGTAGAAATTAACTGTCGTTGTCTCCCTCCATCTCTGGTGTCCTAGATTCCATATTCAAATTAATGGTCATCTGATAACATGTCATAGTAATACGCATAAAAGCTATTATTTAGTATGTACTTGAATGTCAGACACTGGGATAAGCACCCTGTATTATCATATTTATTCTTTATAACAACCATTTAACTATTACACAGATTAGCTAGTTCAGGAAAAAAATGTTAAGAAACACATCCAAGAACATATAGAAAATAAGATTTGGAAAACCTGTGTTTGATGCCAAGACCAGGCCCTTTAACATTATCCTATACTGAATTGATCGCTTCTGTTCTATGGACAAATTGTGCTTCAAAATTTAAAGTTACGTATGGGAAATTAATTTTTTCTCCCATTTAACCTCATTATCTTTGGGGTAGAAATATGAGTAAAAAGTGTTTCTTTTTTTTCCCTCTGCCTATATCTAGCATTGCAAGATTCCCAGCCTCCCTTCATAACCCCTAACAAAACTGGAGACAACTGGCTACTGGATGTCTGTAGACATCCAGTAAATCGTCTGGGTTCTGGGCATACTACTTCCTGTTCCCATTGTGTGGCAAGCTGAAAGCCAATTTCTGCCTGGCACTTGGAATCAATCGCTGCATCCATTATAGCAACCTCTTTCTTTAACTTGTTTCGGTGGCATGAGATGCCAAAATGGCCAAGTAGTAAATTTTAGCTTTCAATCCAACGTGAATATTACATTCTTCTGCGGAAATACTTTTCTCAGCCAGACCCAAAGTTTCAGACAGAGAAACGAAAAATTATTTCAGTGGGTCTTTAGGTCTATTAGTGAGAAAGGCCACTCCCACACCTTGATTCCCAGGCCTACGTATTCTGACTATAGGAAAATGAGAACCGTATACAGCAGTCACTGCTTCAACATTTAGGGCATACTGTGTGGAACAGTGCACCAAGCTTTCAGAGCATTGTCTCACAGATGGTCTCATAAAAAAGTGTTAGCAAGTATTTTTCAAAATGATAATGAATTACTTATCCAAATAACTCTAGGCTAGCTCATAAAATTCCCAAGTTACATCTGATTTGGTAGGGCTAGTGCTCTTCGAGCTACCTCATATATTATTGCCATTTGGCATTCATGGCACACATACAGGGTAGCTGTACAATTTTAAGCAAAATATTGTGTGCTTCATGAAGCCATCATGTGGTCATATTCTATTCCAAAGTTCAGTCTGGGTGTGCCACAAATTTTCTGACAAATGTCTCCTCTGAAATGTCAAAGGACAGTCATTGGTGGAATGAGGCAACCATATCATCGCTGTGTCCACTCCCCTCAAACTAACCAGGTTCTATTGCCACTTTCCTTAAAGGAATTCCACCCAATTTATATTTAGTGTACATGAAAAAGCAAATCAAATTCTATTTCAGGTTTGTGGTAGCAATCTGCTACCATCACACATAGACGTTTGTCGTAGCAATGTGTCATCTCCAAAAGCAATAGGTGACTGGCTGTTCAGCAATCTCCACCCTGTGCAAATCAAAGGTACTCTGTCTCAGGTTACCAGGAAAAATAATTACTGCTACATATAGCCCAGAAATTGTGAAACAAATAGCAAATTGTGAACCAAATTTTGAACCTTGCTAACTATCAGTTGAGTGTTCATGGGGAGTCTGTGTCAAATCTTTTCTCCACATTATCTAGATTCAGTCTTTAGGCTGAGCCCATAAATCTTCAGGAGCCCTATTTCCCTTCTGTCAGCATCAGCTGTCCATCAGCAACAGAATGGGCGAAATAGCCAAGAGTATTATTTTCTTCCTCTGGGACACACTCATTGAATAAAGTTACTGCATTCCTTCCATTTCCCAAATGGTTATGACCTACTTTTTGTACCTTCTCCCCACTCACTACAATCTCTTCCTATGTCCACTTATTGCCTGTTTCAACTCATACCCTTCCTCTCTTGGTGGAATTTACTGGCTTACAGAATAGACAGATGCATCAGTTTCATCAGGGTTTCCTCTTCAGCCTAATCTTAGGAAGATGTTGTAGGATGTGATAAGAAAGTAATTGGAGATCTGATCCTGGCACTTAGTAACATGGCCTTATTCAAATTTAATTCTAATTTAACTGCATGGAGAAGTTATAATCCACCCTGATAATCTCCTAGAAATGCATGCATACAGTAAAATTCAGTAGTGTGAATACCACGTCTTGTGGATTGATATCTCTCTCTTTCTAATGGTACATGGATCAAGTGAGATGAAAGAAAAGTTTCGGGAGGTGGAAAAGTTATAAAGTTGTGTTGTGTGGTTGCAGCATTCTCCACCCTCTCATTCCCAAATTCTAAAAACATTTCCAGTGGAATCTCTCCTATACTGCCTTTCGGTTGTGAAGTATTAAGTCAATTTAGGCAGCCATTCAAGCCTTATATACCATTTGTTTTAAATTGCAAATGTTTTATTGTCCATTTCATTTTCAATGAGATCAATAGGACCAATGTTCTGAGGGTGATGAAGACTGTGATATTTTTATGTGATATTATGCTATCTTGCCTATTTACATGACTTACCTTTGTACACTAGTAATAATAAAGTGCACACTTTGCAGGAAACATGTGCATGTGAGCAAACTGATAGACTATTTGCAACTTCAGTCTTTTAATTATGCTCACTATGGTTGGTCTGTTACAGAATAAGGAAAGCCTAGAACAGAATAGCTGTTAATTCAAGTCAACATCCATTTGTAGCTCCCCCAGGGCTACTAGGAGGATCCAATGTAGTCTATTTGCCAAGTATTAACAAACGCTTTTTCTCGAGAATTATACCTAATGACGGCTTTAGGCAGTTTCTTTCCTGCTGGTAAGCAAGTACACTCAGTTACTCCACATTGGTTACTTCAACATATGGAAGCAAACATATAATCATTTGACCCATCTTTGTATTGCTTAAATCCTCTTATTTCCCACACAGAAACCCTTTTCCAGGGATCTGACTTAGTTGTTTATTCCAATCTACTTTTCATCTGGCTACTAGGTTTTGTTGGTGAGAGTTTTCATGATTCTTCTCAATTTTTCCCCTAAACTTCCGTAGATATTGCCAGAATTGAGTGTATGCTTATGAAAATGCTTTTATTGCATAATCATCTAAGGCCCATTTATATGACCATACTGCCAGCGTATTTATGGCACTAGGATCTGTAAATATCCAAATCCCCTCTGAGGACACAAGCCTGATTATTTCTGTACTACTAAATAGTGGCTCTCGGCTCTAGCAATGGCATGGATTTGCCCTTATGCTCCTCCGGTAGGCATCTTACCTGCTTCCCACAGACTTTTATAGTGTGCAGGATATTTTGCATCCAATTTTCAAACAGCAATACTACCCTCAAGTAAAACAAAAGAAAACAAAAAGTGTGTATCTTGTTTTCCTTTGGCTTGGAAGGCATCATAGAATTAAAATCATATAGTAATGGCTGTGGGAAGATCCTTCAAGAGATTTATCATTAAACATACAGGCAGAGAAGCGTACTGCATACGTATGGGTTGAACTCCCTGAACTCATCTGAATTCCTCACATTGCATCCTTCTGATTACATCATTTTTGCTTATTGGGTCAGATCTGTTGAATGGCTCCTTTTATATCTGTAGGTTTCCCTAGCATTACCAAAGACATGAACAGCCATTTCCAGGCTGAGGATTACCTGAGGTATGTCTACAGTGTAGTCTCAACTAACATCTTGGAGCAAGTTAATAATTGTCTTTTAAAAGGGATCTATTGAGGAACTGCATCAGGCAGTTTTGTCCAATAATCTCTGCCTGTGTCCTAGCTGTAGACACTTCTTGAATCATTCAAGCAATTCAATTAAACCAGTTCAATGGCGCTGCCTGAGCAATAGCAGTTGGTGAATTTTTTTGTTAATTTAAAAAGCTTCAGTGAGGTGTAATTCACATGCAGTAAACCACATATATTGAAAGTGTAAAATACGATTCGTTTTGATATATGTAGACACCTGTGAAACCAACACTGCAATCAATGTAATAACCATGTCAATCATCCTCAAATGTTAACTCATGCCCTTTTGTAAATTCTTCCTCTCCTGTCCATCACTTCTTATTCCACACAATCACTGATCTGCTTTGTCATGATAGATTAGTGTAAAATATATACAACTTTATATAAATGAAAGCATAAGGTGGATATTTATTTATGTCTGTCATCTTTCACCATTCGTAATTATTTAGTGATTCATCCATGTAATATGTATCAAAGGTTCATTACTTTTTATTGCTGACTAGTGTTCCATTAAATGTGTATTTCACAGTTTTGTCCATCTTGCTTGTTTATATATTTTTGTGATTATCAATAAAACTGCTATCAGCACTCATGTCAAGGCTTTTGTGTGAACATAAATTAACACTGCACTGGGAATGGGACTGTTGAGCCATATGATAAGTGTATGTTTAACTTGATAAGAAACTGCTAAACAGTTTTCTAATGTGGAACTATCGTGAACCAGCGATATTAGAAGAATACATTTCCTCCACATTCTTATAACATTTGGTACAGTCAGTCTTTTCTTTATTTCACCCATTCTAGGAGATGTGTTGTGGTATTACAATGTGGTTTTAATTCCTATTTACCTAATGACATTTCATTGTGTTCGTCATCTTTATATCTTCTTTGGTAAAGTGTGTGTTCAAAAGCTTTGCTAGTTAAAAGTTTTTGTTTATTATTGAGTTTTAGAAATTTTTAATGTATTCTGGATAAAAGACATTTATTAGATATAATTTTCAAATATTTTCCCTTTATCTGTGGCTTATGTTTTCACTCCCTTAAGATTTTTAAAGAGCAAAAGATTTTAATTCTGCTGAGGTCTCATTTATCAATTTAATCTTTTATGGATTATACTTTTGATGCTATCTCTGAAAAATATTTAAAATACACGCCTAACCAAGGTCACAGAGGTTTTCTCCCAGAAATTTTAGCATTGTGTTTTACAATTAGGTCTATGTCCCAATTTCAGTTAATTTTTCTTCAATGTTGTGAGATTTGGATTAAAATTTTTTCCACATAGGGATATCCAATTGCTTAGTACCCTTTATTGAAAAAACTATCATTTCTCCTCAGAATTGCCTTTCCACTGTTGTTGGACATGAATTTTCCACTTAGTGTTGGCCTATTTCTGGATTCTCCCTTGTGTTGATTGATCAGATTGTCTGTCATTATGCCAATACCTCTTTATCTAGATTATTGTAGCTTTATAGTGACTTTAGAAAATAGTGTTCTCTTCCATTTCTATCCTTTCTCAAAGTTGTTTTGGCTAGTCTAAGTTTTTTGCATTTCCATATGAATTTTAGACTTTTTACCATAATGGATACTAAATCTTGTCGAACGCTTTCCCTGCATCTATTGAGATGATCATGTGATTTTTAGTCTTCATTTTCTTAATGTGGTGTTTCACATTGATTGATTTCCAGGTGTTGAAGCATCCTTGTGTCCCTGGAATAAATCCCATGTGATCATGGTGCATGATCCTTTTAAGGTATTGTTGTATTTGATTTGTCAATATTTTGTTCAGGATTTTTGCATCTATGTTTATCAGTAATATTGGCGTGTAGTTTTCTTTTTTTTTGAGTTATCCTTGTCTGGTTTTGGTATCAGGGTAATGTTGGCCTCATAAAATGACTTAGGAAGTATCTCCTCTTCTTGTGACTTTTGGAAGAGTTTGAGAAAGATAGGTATTAAGTTTTCTCAGAATGTTTGGTAGAATTCACCAGAGAAGGTGTCTGGTCCTAGAATTTTGTTTTTTGGGAGATTTTTTCATTATTGTTTCAATCTTCTTACTAGTGATCAGTCTGTTCAGATTTTCTATTTCTTCTTGATCCAGTTTTGGAAAGTTGTAAGAATTTATCCATTTCTTCTAGGCTATCCAATTTGTTGGTGTATAGCTTTTCATAGTAATCTCTTATAGTCTCCTGTATTTCTGTGGTATGTGTTGTAATTTCTCCTCTTTCATTTCTGATTTTATTTGAGTCTTCTCTTACTTTTTCTTAGTGAATCTAGCTAAGGTTTTGTCAATTTTGTTTTTCAGTTTCTACAATGAAAGCTGCTGGGATTTTGATGGAGATTGTGTTGAAACTACAGATCTATCTGGAAGAATTGACATCTTAACAACACTGAGTGTATCAATCAATGAGCATTCTGTAGCTCATCATTTAGTTAGATGTTCTTTAAGTGCAATTAGAAATGTTTTGTAGTTTTTAATGTGTAAGTCTTTTGCATGTTTTGTCAGGTTTACCCTTAAATTTTTCAATAATTGTTGATCCTAATGTAATATTTATTTTAATTTAAAATTACATATAAGTAGTAATACAATTGCTTTTTTGAATGTTTATCTGGGATCTTGTATTTTTGCTGAACCGTTTTATTCATCCTAGGAGTTTTTTACTAGATTGTGTCAGATTTTCTTCAGAGACAATAACATCATCTGTGAATACTTTTCTTTTCTATTTTTGTGAGGAAGATTGGCCTTGAGCTAAGATCTGTTACCAATCTTCCTCTTTTTGCTTGAGAAAGATTGGCCCTGAGCTAACATCTGTGCCAATCTTTCCTCTACTTTTTATGTGGGTCACCACCACAGCATGGCTTGATGAGTGATGTAGGTCTGCGCACAGAGTCCAAACCCAAGAACCCTGGCCACCAAAATGAGTGCACTGAACTTAAACACCAGGCAAGTGAGCCAGCCCCTACTTTTCCTTTTCTAAATACAATACCTTTTTTGTTTTGTCTCAATGAGCTTGTTAGAACCTCCAGTATAATATTGAATTGGTGAGAGTGGAAATTTTGCTTACTCGTGATTTTAGGGGGGAATACTCCGTCTTTCACAATTAAGTATAACATTAGCTGTAGTTTTTCCTTAATTGATCATAATTAAGTTGAGGAAATTTCTTTTTCCTTGTTTGCTGAGAGTTTTTCTAGGCAGATATATTGAAGTTTGTTGAAAGCTTTTTGTCTATTGTGGTGATTATATGTTTTTACTTTGTAATTTGTAATTTTGTACATTTGTAAATTGTACAAATTTGTATTCTGTTGCTCTTTTTTTTGATTATGCTGGTTAATCGTTTATCAATTTTATTGTCTTCCAAACAATCAACCTTTGGTTTCACTGATTTTCTCTGTAGGTTTTATCTTTTATATTACACTGATTTCCATCCCGGTCTTTATTATTCCCTTATTTCTACTTGCTTGGTGTTTCATTTGCTCTGTGTTTTCCAGTGTCTTAAAGTAGAAGCTGTGGCCACTGATTGAATCACAGCTTTCTTCTATTCTAACATGATTTATTTATCCAGTAAATTCCTCCCAAAGTGATATATGGCATCTCACATATTCCAACATGGTGAGATTTTATTTTTAATCAGTATAAAATGTTTGCTAAATTATTTTTTCATTTCTTCCTTGATCTACAGGTTATTAGAAATTTGTTATTTAGTTAGCTAAGTTTTGAGACTTTTTTCCCAGATATCATGTTGTTATCAATTTTACTTTAATTTTATTGTGATCAGAGAATAAAATTTGTATGACTTGATTCTTTTAAAAATTACTGAAACTATTTTTATGGACAAGAACATGGTCTATCATGGGAAATATTTTGTGTGCATTTGAAGTGAATGTGTGTTCTGCTATTTCTTGCTCTGTCCTTATGTCTGAATTAGATCAAGTTAGTGTATTTCAGATGTTCCATACCATTACTGATTTTTTTCTACCTATTTTTATCAATTACTAAGAAAGGAACATAAAAATCACTGAATATAATTGTGGATTTGTCTATTTTCATGTTCAGTTTTGATCAGTTTTTGCTTTCTTTATTTTGAATTTATGTTATTAGATGGAAAGGCATTTAGGATTCTTATGTTCTCTTGAGGAATTGATTCCTTTCCTATTATGAAATGACATTCTTTATCACTGGTAATACCCTTTGCTCTGAAACCAGATTTGATTTTCTGTGTTGTTTTTCTGTTCTCAATATCATTGACTCCTACTCTACTCTTTATTATTTTCTTACTTCTGCTTGCTTTGGGTTTAATTTACTCTTCTTTCTCTAGTTTCTTAAGGGAAAAGCACAGGGTACTTTTGTCGATATTTCCTGTTTCCTAATATAAGCATTTCTTGCTGTAAATTTCCCTCTAAGTATTGCTTTAGCTACACTGCACAATTTTGATGTATTTTCATTTTGAGTTAGTTCAGAATATACACCATTTCCTTTGACACTTCCTCTGTGACCTATGGTTTCCTTAGAAACATGGTGTTTAATTTCCTAGTTATTATGAGTTTGTTTCAACGTGTCTTTCTGAAGTTGATTTCTAATTTATTTTATTTTTGCATAATTTTATTTTTGATTATTTTCAATATGTTAATATTTGTTTTATGGCCAGTGTGTGCTCTATCTTGGTGATTGTTCCATGTTCAAATAAGAATAATGTGTGTTCTGCTGTTGAGTGGAATGTTTTCTTGTATCAATTAGGTCAAGTTAGTTGACAGTGCAGTTCATGTTATTTATATTGATTTTCTGCCTTTTTACTCAATTAGTTATTGAGAAAAGAGTGTCACTTTTCAAAAGATAATTGTGGATTTGTCCATTTCTACTTTCAGATTTATCAGTTTTTGTCTCATGAATGTTGGAGCTCTGCTTTTAGGCACATAAATATTTGTGGTTGTTATGGTTGTGGTGTCTGGAGAATTGACCCCTTTTATCACTATACAATGCTTCTCTTTATCCATGGTAATATTTACTGTTCTGAGACCCATTTTGTCAGCAATTATTACAGCTTCTCCAACTCCCTTTTGCTTAGAGTTTGCACAATATACTGTTCTCATTCCTTTTACTTTTAAATTATCTGTCATATTTAAAATAGGTTCTTATAGATCGCAAATTTTGGGGTTTTCTTTCTTGTTGCACCTGACAATCTGTCTCTTAACTTGTAGTTTTAAATCCTTCACATTTAATGTGATTATTAATATTGTTGGATTAAAAAATCTATCACCTTACTAACTGTTTTATATTTTGTCCATAGATACATTATTTTCTTATTCTTTTACTGTTTTTGCCTTCTCTGAGTTTAATTGGATATTTAAAAAATTCTATTTTATCTTCTCTATTAACTTAAAATGGATAAAAAATAGTGATTGCAATACACATTTTTAAATATCTAAGTCCATTTAATGTAATGTTACAAAGTTTCAAATAGGGTATAAGGATTATATAACAGCAAATTACCAATTCCTCACTCTCACTCCTTGAATCATACATTTCATTTTTCATATGCTATAAACGTGCAATAAATTTACTAAACACTCAGTTATCTTTTAGAACATTAAAATGAGAAAAATACTTTATTTTATCTTATTTATTTCATTTTTAGCACTTTTATTCCTTTGTAGATCTTAATTTCTGACATATCTTATTCCTCTGTCTGAAGAACATCCTTTAAATTTTGCTATAGCCTAGCTTTGCCGGACATGTATCCCCTTACTTTTTGTTTGTCTTAGAAATTCTTAATTTCTTCTTCACTTTGAAAAATGCTTTTACTTGGCATAGAATTCTGGTTTGAAAAGATTTTTTTCCTTCTTTCAACACTTTAAAGATCACCTTTTTATCTCTATGTTTTCTTATGAAATGTGTGCTATAATTATTGTCCTTGTTTTTCTGTAAGTGAACTGTCTTGTTCTCTGGCTGCCTCCAAGATATTGCCTTTTTCTTTGTTTTCAACAATTTTAATATTATATGCCTAGATTTTTTTTCTTTTTTTGGTGGAAGAGGAAGGGAGTAGCGGAGGCATTTATGCTTCTTGGTGTATATCTGGGATTTGGTGCTTATCACTAATTTTTGGAAATTCTCAACAAGTATTTCTTAAAATATTTATTGTCCTATTTTAGCTTTCTTTTTGACTTGAAATTTCAATGACATCTATGTTTATATTAAGCCCATTGAAATTGTACAGCTCTTGTATGCTCAGTTGTGTTATCTTCATTATTTTTCTTTCTGGATTACAGTTTGGATAATGTCTGTAGATCTATATTCAGATTCACTGATTCTTCACTTGGTTATTAAGATTCTACAAATGAGCCCTTCAAAGACATGCTTGATCCCTGTTACTATATTTTTCATTTCTAGAATTTTTGTTTCATTTGCTCTCATGATTTTCATCTCAGCTAAAATTACCTTTCTGATCCTTCATGTTGTTTATCTTTTCTATAGAGCCTTTGGCCTATTAGAGTTATTTTGAATTCTGAGTCTGACAGTTACAGCATCTTTTTCACATATGGAAGGGGTGTGGTTCTGATAGTTGCTTTTGTCTCTTCAAAGACTGTTTGTGTCTTGCCTTTTTGTATATCTTATTTTTTGTTTTTGCTGTTGAAAGCTAAATATGTTTTTAGAACAGTGAATACTAATCTAAGTACTTTTATGCTTGAGGTCTAGCACACTTTTCCTTCTCCCAGCCCTCTGGGAGGCGACTGGTAAATCTTGTTAGGGAGTTTGAAGCTTGTTGTTACTAGGGTTACTTTACTACCAAGGCTTCTAATTCCTCTGGTGACTGTTTGTGTTTATGGTGTGGGCTAGTTTGTCAGAGAGGTTTTCTCAATGTCTCCTCCTCACTTGCCTTTGGGTCTCCCTAATTATCTCTGCATCTTTTCTTTGCACTTTTTCCAACAAAATATCTGTGCCTTGGAGCATTCCCTGATGCATCTTTCCCACTGTTAGTTTTACTTTATGCTTGTTACCATGGTGATGTGGGGTAGGGGAAAGCAGCATTCCCTGATACTGTGATTAAGGCTCAATGTTATAGGCAAGGACCATATCCCTGGGTCTCTGGGGTCTGTACTCCATAAGTATTTCTAGTGTCTTCCAGAAGTAGCTCTGGGCCTAACAGTATTCTTGGCCCTCCTCCACTGGTAAACATTTTTTTTTTCTATTTCTTATCTCTAATGGTTGTGGGTCTGTACTGGTTCCCTCAGGATAGAGATTTTATTGCTTCTCCACCTGCAGATTAAGACCTTTTTAGGTGAGAGAGATCAGGGAAATGGGCTTGAGTGGATTTTCTACAGTGGCTGCCATTCCTTTCTCTCAGCCTGCAATAATTTTCCACAAGTTCATTCAGTCTACAGTTTCTGCTTCCCGGAAACGAAGGGTTTTGTTCACTAGAAGAGATGAGAGAAATGGTTCTTGATGGAGTTCAGGGGTGGTTGCCATTTTTCCCCACCAAGAACCAGGACAGTAACTTTCCTCTCTCAGGACGTCTGGGGGGTCATGAAGGAAAATCCTGCATGCAGTTGTGAATCCCGTTATGTCTGCAGCTCCAGGGGCTTGACATTCTCATGCTAGACTGTGCAATTTATTAAAAATGCATAGTGAATATTCTTATTGGTTTATATGGATGAGTCAACCTCCTCTACCCCCTCACCACGTCCCTATCCCTTTACCCCTCCCATCTTCCCATCCACCTTCCACCCAAGCAAATCAAATTTTGGGTCTTTTTTTTTCCCTTCAAGCACCTCTTTCTCCATATTTCAGGTTAGTTGTTTGACCCGATACCTTTTTTCTCTAACAGACAATCATTAATTTACAGTTTGCTCAGATTTTTTTATTTTTTTAATGTGTAGGAACATTCTTTCCAGCTTTCTAAGTCTCCAATCTAAAACTGCAAGTTCCTTTCTAAATTCTTTTTTTGGAACTAATTTTAATTTATGTTTAATTTTCTTAGCTTTTATCATTTCTATGTCCATCCATCTGTATTTCTTATTACATTTGCCTCAGAATCAATTCTTCATTGAAATTTCCATATTTTTATGTTTTGTTTTATTCTCGTGTTTCTTATAGCATATCTTCTCATATTTAACGTTCACATATCTTTCCTGAATCTTTTAATTTGTGTGTGTTTTTCTTACATAATTTCAATTATTTTTTTAAGTATTTCAATTCTTGATTAAATGCTTCAACCCTCTCTTTCCTACTTGGTGCCAATATTTTTCTTGCAAATTTTTCCTCTTGTTCAATGGGTTTCTGCTCTTTACTTCCTCTCTTATTTGTAAAATCTATTTATTATTCCATTCCAGTTTTTTAATTTCCTTTTTATTCACCTTTAAATGAACTATTTTTTTCAGGACATGATATTTACAAGAAATTTCTGACACAAGTGGCTACAGGTAAGTAGCAGCATACCTTTTCAGACAAGCTAATTTGCACAACCTAAACCTTCTCTTTTTCTCTATTGGCATAAATATTCCTCGTCATGCAAATATATCTCATCTTCTTTTTTGAACCAGGCAAGATCCAGGGAACCTATAACTGTCAACCCTTCTAAGCTCAATTCCTGATCCCATTGTTGCAAATAAAAAATAATTGTATTGTTTTTGAACTCCTGTTGCCTTCGCTGAGATCCAGTCACGGGCCCTCTCAATATCCTGTGTGCTTCTACTTCTCACTTTCTTGTCTGTGGTTTCTACTTGATCACAGATGCTTTGGGAAACTCCTCTATCATGTATTTTGAAGTGTATAAAATATTTTTGTCTCCAAATAGGTACTTAAATGTTTATTGATATATGCATGCAAATGTATGCATATATTTATTTTTCCATGACAAAACAAAAAAGATTTACATGTTTTTATACATCCAGTAACTACAAATGCTCTGATTTAGACACATGCTGCATCATAGACTTACAGGCAGGCTTTTCCATTAACAATAAATGCATCGCATATTTGGGATGACCTTATACACCCTTGTAATATGGAGGTGACATTATCTTTGTGGGAGAGATTACATATGGATCATTATACATGCCAATGTATAGATTTTTATGATATATTTAACATCACATAGCTAAATGATGAAAAATAACTATTTTAATGTAGATAAGATGCATTTAAAATGTTTGAATTTAGATAGCAGATAAAGGGAAAATAATCACTTCAATGCTATCATATTTCTGTTAGTAAATATTTCTTATTGTGCTTATATTTCATGAACTTCTAATGTTAAACAACTTGAAAATCTTTATGAAGAATCAGTAGTGAAATATTGCTATCTTGGGTTGTGAGTAATGTATTTATCCCCATTTTATTTACAGGAAACTTTCAGGATGTGATCTTGTTTTTTTCAGGTTGCTTCAGATTAAAAATTGGCTCATGGGTTTAAGTTTTTATGCATATTTTATTTACAAATTATTTAAATTCATATGTCTGACTTTGATTTAGAGATCAATAAAGTGAAACCTCACGATTTTTGTTGATTTTTAATATTCTATAGATAGGGCCTCATTTGTGGAAAACACAATTTTGTAAGTATTTAGTTTTTAATGTTAGTATATTGAAGTAAAAGTGCCTGTGAAATCTGTTCATACTTTTAAACATCAAAATTTATTGCTGAGCATATGCAGTGGGTAATTTTATTTTTTTCTCTCAGATCAGCATTGGCAGCATATTAGAGTCTTGTAATGGCATAATTAACCAGATTATTTTCTCTATTACATATTTTGACTATTCCTAAATATACTAACCTCAAATAATGTATTTAAATATATGGACATGAGGATATATTAAGTGCATTTTTCAAAAAGACTTAGTCCAACAGCATAAATCCTATGTGTTAAAAATCAAACACATCCCTATATCATATATAATATGATTTTTAAAAAGCAGAATATATTGTATTTATATGTAGATGTACTTTCTTCTACAGTGTTATAGAAGCCATATATATGTGATTATTTACAGCCATGTTTTCTGAGAGACTCACGTTTGTATTGGCAGAAAAAAATCACAATTGTTTCCTTTCCTTACAATTTGGAATGACTCTCCTGTAAATATTTTCTCCACTATATCATATTCTTGGCTTTTCTTTACCCTTTATGACTGCTCCAGGTGGGTCTTTGGCTTCAGCTGGAAATAGATGGAGTGCAGTACTCTCCAGCAGCCAGTCCAGTCCTTGGAGGGGAAAAACTTCATAAATTGAGGCCATCACTGGCTTGCTACCTCAAGGATTACCCCAAGGATGTCATAGCATCTATATTAAACACAACGTGTAAAGAAAGTAACAATATAATGAAATTTTATTTCTATTTTAAGCCATTTATTTTAAAATCTAGTAGAAAATTATATTGATTATATTTCAGTGTTAGGCTTGTTTATTATGTAAATAAAGAAAAACAAAATGATGTTTCTTTATATTATGGAGGTTTGTTGTAATGAAGCATGGGTATGTACTGATATAATGAAACATGGGGTAAGCATGAGGATATATCTGAGTCATAGGGAAACGTGTTTGACCACTGAGATAGCCAGTCACCAAACTTCCCCCACTTCTTGATGGCAGTGAATCTAGAACTGGCCCTACTCTTTCAGTTCCCCCTGAGAATCATCCATAGGAACCAACATCTTCTAAGAAGACCCCTGTTCCCCTAATTGCATTGCTCCTAAAGTTCCCCTGGGTACTTTCTCCTCTATTTCAGCATGTCAAATAAACCTAATTTTTTACTTTATTTAGATAAAAGTGTGTTTTTTGATTGTCTTTATTGGTGAGCTTTGACAATCTTGCAGCTTCCACTGAGATTTTGTTGAGACCCTTGTTGCCACAGACTAATACCCTTAACTTAGAAGTAATGTGCTCACCTTGTGTCTAAACTTCCTAGAGGTGAACTTGCTCATGATACTAACTAAGGGAAGTTAATTCTGAATCTGTGCTCCAAATATTTCATTGAGCTGTTCAACATTCTTTTTTGTTTCCTCCCTAAGAAGGAAGGACACAGGACTCTTTGCTTATCTGATCTGTTTGTACTCATTTTTCTTGACAAAGGACTGACAAATCATTGATTGGCTATTAACCATCCTCTCTTTATTTATTTATTTGTCTTTGGTATTGCCATGTTTATTAGAGGAAGTTCAAGACCACTATAGGTCTGATAAATGTCTTTCCAACTAAACTGGAAGAATAAAAGCTCTCCTTAGACTTTTTTTTAAGACAAGCTTTGCCTTGAGTCATTAATCAACACATTATCAACACTTTGCTCAATCTTGTTTATATGTACAAGGTTGGCTTTTACAGATATTTTCTCTGCACAAATTCCACCTGCCAGGGGAACTGCTGATTTCTCGGGTCAACAGTCAGAGCAGCTTGACCTTAGGTTGAGGATCAAAGATATGCCCAAGAGATACTTTTGCTTTTGACTGATTGTCGGCCTGCCTTGAATGGATTGTCTGCTGGTAAATTTGTTACCTCCTGGCACTTGCTTTTCTATTATCCTTCTTGTATTCATCTTTCTAAAGGGCATGACTGTGCCAAGGACAATTTAAAATTGCAGTACTCACTTTGGAGAACTTTTGATACAACCGAAATTGTGTATTTGAGATGTACTTTGGAACAAAATGTGAAAAAACAAAAGACAAAAAAAATCGCAAAGAAATGATGTCTTATTTACTGTAAAAAATGTCTTATTTAATGTAAAAGAGAGATGACTTTTTCTTCATAGAGAAGACCTTCCTCTTTCTTTTTCTGTACTGTGAAAATTAATAAGTATCAACTTTTAATCTTGAAATCTTGATGGAATTGTGAAGGACCCAAATTATTGTTTAAACCAGCTATAGTGACAATCTCTCTCTCAGCAAAATTAATTTGCTTCATAGATGCCTTCTTCTCATCTTGCAAAGGGAACACAATTAGCCTCTCATACTGAACTTTAACTCTCTTCGTGTCTGTCTATAGTTGGCTCACTCTAATTTCCTTTTTTTTCTTCTTCTCTCTCTTGTTCCCCCGTCACTTAGGAAATTAATTCATCATAAAAATGTACACATTCTAAGAATATCTGCTGTAGACAAATACATCTAATACAAAAGGGGCTAAATTATAGGATAACATTTTCTACAATCTAATTGTGATGTGATATTTTATAATAGGCTTTTACAAACAATTTTGATATGTTAAAGGTTTACATATGTATGAAATTAGAGAATTTAAGACTTAATAATAGAAAAAAGAAACACCTCTTTATTCTTTAATTTTGTTGGTTCTTCTAAAGAAGAAGTTGTACAAAAGAAAAATAGTTAAGCTGCTATATTGTTGGCCTTGTTAATTACATTGCATAGTAAAAGGGAAAGCAGGACACTCTCCATTTTAAAATATGATCTAAATATTTTTTGAAAATTTGATTTTTAAATATCGGGGTTTCTAAATTATATTAGAAAAAAGTTAATGTAATATTTCTATCAGAATGAATGTTTGGTTTACCTGATTTAAACTGATTTAAATGGTTTTAAGAAAAGATTTATGACTCCTACTTGATTTTACCAAATCATAAAAATATTTTATTTGTATAGTCCAAGACCACAGAGGCAGCCCAGTGCGTCATGGTTGAGTTTAAGTGCTCTGCTTTGGTGGCGAGGGGTTCGCCAGTTCAGATCCTGGGTGTGGACCTACACAAGGCTCACCAAGCTGTGCTGTGGTGGCATCCCACATAGAAGAACAAGAAGGACTTCCAACTAGGATTTACAATTATGTACTGGGGCTCTGGAGAGAGAAAAAAAAAGACTACAATATGTTAGTTTGCACAAGATTAAATTTTATTTTCCTGTGAATTAACTTTCTAAATTTCTTACACTGGTTTTAAGGATCAGGAATAAAATAACTGATTCTACAAATTATTTAAGATGGCAAAAACATAAAATTGTGTCTGTTCAAAGAAATTTTAATACTGAAAGTCCTTTACAGGAGTTTAATCTTCTGAGATTCTTTCAATCTTACAAATTACAAAGACTTAATGTGAACTTTGTATTGCAATTTCCAGATCTTTTATTAGCTTTAAGATTTTAAAGTAATATAATTAATAGATAATAATATTGTATCTCTGTACAACATAATTTTAGCATACTGTACTGTTTTAAATGCATCATAGAGTAGCCACCAGTTAAAAGGTTAAAGAAGGACACATAAGTGTCTTTGACTTACAGTAACGTCACTGTTCTATTTGTTTTTAAAACATGTAAGATATGTGTAAGAATACAGTAGATGTTTATGCAAGATCATAGACATATTTCTGTTTATTAAGGAAATATTTTGTCTTTAAAGGTAAAAGTTTCGATTCATGCCAGAATAAAAAATAACATGAATTTGAAGATATACACTAAATAAATTTTATTATCCTTCTGTATAACATATACAAGTAATGAGCTTGACGGAGGCAAAGAAATATTTTAAAAAGACACAATTGGTTAAATGTGTTGGTGTTCATAAGAAAGAAACACATAAGGATCTTTTATTGCAAATTTTCACTTAGGTAATATAAGAGAAGAATAAAACTAAGCTTTTAATTTTCTTTTTTTAAAATGATCAAATATTCTGTGCCCAGCCGTCCTTTTATCACCAAAATGTTCTGTTGTTTTGTTGTGCTTTTGATGTAATCTTAAAGCATTTTAAATAAAATTCATTGTTTAAGAAAAATATTATTTGAAATATGATATTTATTGCTGAGCTGAAAAAATGTTATCTCTAACTTTCCTTTATAAACTTATGACTTATGTTCTTATCTTTTCTTCTCTGAAAACTTTTATTGATTTTTGTCTTTCCCTAACTCAAGCTTCAGATTCAAGATAAAAAATCTATTAGAATAAGTTTTGCAGCAAAACTATATTTGGGTTACCTAAATAGCAATTGAGTAACATGAGGATTTGATCTTTCACATTATATAAGTAAGACTATAAAGGATAATTTTGTTTGTAAATCTCTAAATTTTAATGAACTTAAAATATTTTGAGAGCTCTTTTGTTTACCAAACTTTAGAGTCCAAAACAAAACATCCGACAAATCAAAGGAGAAATTCAGCCTATCTAGGTTAATCATTTAAAAAATATGTATTAATATAGAAATGCTTCAATAATAGTGTACTTCTCAGCTTAAAACAGCATACCCACATTCATTCCCAGAAGGACACGAGCATTGGCAACAAATTAATTGGAAAGAAATTAAGACTTTGTCTCTAGATTTCCATACTTTGTAAATTTGTGATATTCATAATATACTTATGAATTAAAGTCTTAGATATTTGTTAACGCCCTTCACTGTTCATATTATATTCCTATTCTCAGAATAATTAATGAAAAAATATATTTATTGTATGTTCAAACACAAGGGAAGATTCTCCTATCTTCTATTGTGGTTACTATAAAAAAAATCCAGAATTATCCAGTGTTATCCCCCAATGCAGACTGTCTTCCCTTGCCAGGGAAGCACTATATGATCCTAAATTAGTGGACTGGCATATTTTGGTAGCATCCTCAGAAAAGCACTGCACTTGATCTCACAGAAGGAAAACTTCAAGGGATTGATTTTTGAATGCTTATTTCATGCTAAAACAATAATGTTACTGACCCTGATATGAGTTTCCCTGCATTAAACCCAGCATAGATGGGGTTAAAACCAAAACACTCATTCCCAGCTTACTCCCTGGCTTCCTGGCTCCAGAATCCGCTATCCTCCATTGAGACAGCCACCATCAAGGACAAGCACCTGGATTCGCTATCTCCTCCCTGCAAAGAGATACAGGCTGGTGGGAAAGCTGCTGACCAGCAAGGTCATGGGCTCCCTCCTCTCTGCAAGTGTCTCAAGGCCAAACACAGGCTGGTGGGAAAGCTCTGATCAGCAAGGCCATATGCTCCCCCTCCACTACCTAAAACCCCAAATAAAAACCCTTCCTTTTAGCTTTTCGGGGAGCTTGGGATTTAAGCATTCACTGCCCTCTCTCCTTGCTCAGCGCTGTGCAATAATAAATTCCTACTTTCTTCCACTACCCCCAGTGTCAGAGATTGGCTAGCTGCACAACGGGTGCGCGAACTCGCTTCAGGTTCGGTATCAATGATGCCTGGTACCCAGCAATAAAAATTAGAAATGTTACAATTTTGGAATCTAGAACAAAGAATCCATAAGAATCCTTCAAAGACAGACTATCTTAGGAGGCAGACTTCTAACCCAAGACCTTTTAGTTAAACAGATGACAATCAGATGTAGAAATCTTCCACCCAAGACAATAGAAGAATTACTTCTCTGAGAACTACCCCACCTGTTTTGTTCTAGCTTTATTTTTAGTCATCTGTACTGTGGTGATTGTCCTAACCTCCCCTAACATGTCTACAGCCTCAAAGGGAATGTCATTTTCCTCTTACAGGTAGTTGCTGAATTGGTCACCTCCCCGACATGATCTCATTGACACAATATTAATAGGAGTTCCCTTAAGTACTACAGAACATAGATGACCTTCCATTAGTCCTTCCTGATACTGATTTTTCTCACCTTAAAGGAAAAAAAAAATTGAACCTTTAGTTTTTAAAAAAAAGAACCTTGACTCTAAGACAACAAAATAGTTCCATCAAAATCTTCACACTGTTGTTGGAACCAAGTTCATCAGGAATGAAAACAGGTATTGCTGCTATCCTGCAGCAGTCAGTCAGTTTCCCTCTGACTCTCCAGCCTGCTTGCAGGAATTATTCAGTCCAGCACAGAGAAGCTTTCTACCTCAAGGGGCCAAGAATCAGTAGGAATCAGGATGGAAATTCAGAAGCAGTTTGCTTTAATATGGCAAAAAGAGACTACCTTTACTTTCTTGCCCAGAGCTATGCGAACTCTCCTGTACTTTGTCTTAATATTGTCTGTAGGGACCTTCATCATGTTGAAATACTACAGGTCTATAATGTTGATGTATTTTATTGCTGACATTGTACTTTTACTACTGAGCAGAAAGTAGAAGCATCCTGTATTCCTTGATAAGACATATATGTGCCAGAGAAAGTAAGATAAATCTTGTGAATGTTGGAAGGCCAGTTTTGGGTGTGCAAAGATATTCCTTTTGAAGAGAGAGACAAAACATTGCACATTACACTGCTCACCATGAAAACAGAACAAAAAGTACATGGTGGTCTGCTAGGATTTCAGGGGTAACATATATCACATTTGCGTTAACCTTTTTACTGATAACTCTTAGGGCTGCCAGTTTCAAATCGTGTCTAGAGCACGAAATGGCTTTGCATCACTAGCTCTGGTGCAATCTTCTCTGTAACTTTGATGTTATGACCTAGCAGACCAACAGAATCAAAAGTGGCTCTGGCAGACAGAGATGATGTACAGATCATCAAGGAAGCCCCACTGTGTTTGGGAATCTCAGCTTAGACTACTAAGATTTTGGAGAAATCTATGCCATTCTCTGGTGAAAATGATTGAAAAGTAGTTCTGAGATTGCTGCTGGATGCTGGTAGAGATTGAAACCTTGGTCATGTGACCACTTACCCACAATATTGCACTTGCACAGAATCATTCCATTATAAAAGGGAAGCAGTATTTTCGAGACTAGGCCAAGTTGCACGGAATCTTTATAAAATGTGATCTTACAATTTTTCTGCTTCTCCCTTAATCCTCGACTATTACTTTTTGGTGGATTTGCTGTGATTGTTTAATAAAGGAAAAAGTGCAGGTTGAGCCATGGTCTGCAGGATGGGCCACAATCAGTCAAGATGAAAGGCTTCTGTACTAAAATGACTATGGGTAGTAGCTAAGGGGCTGGCATGCTACTCAGGCACCTGGGAAGAGCAACCCTGGAATAAACAGTGACAAGATTATGTGGGCAAGACTTCCAGAATGTGCAGAGTATGAAGATTTTCACATCCTCTATAAATGCCCACCAGAGAGCATCGATGGAGAAAAACGTTCTTAATGTTTAGATGGATAAGATGGTCTGTCCTAGGAATGTTGATCAGTCTTTTTCTCAGCTATCTTTGTGTTTGCTCACTGAGAACATATATAAAGTCACCATGGTGAAAGTGATGGTGGCTAAGCATGGGTTCAACCACCCGTTTTTCCTCAAATCATGGCTAATCTGGCTATTCCTGTCAATAAATGCTAATATGGTACTATTCCTGGTGAGTCAGATAGGTATCCAGTGGCAGATAAATTTAATAATACTGCTCCTCTAATGGAGCAGGCAAACTTTTGTCCCCATAGAATTAGCCATATATTCCAGATAAGGATTTGCATTCCCTAACCAGAGTACTCTGCCAGCTCCATTTAATGAATTTATAGAATGCCTCATTCAGCAGTGTGGCATTGTACACAACATTGCCTCTGTCCAAAGGACAGAGATGACTCTACTAGGCAAGACAAACTGTCGCTAGGCTATTTTGTGTCCCTCACGCCATTGAACAAACAATGGGGAAAGGTGGTCATTAAACTGTTTTGAAAGATAAATGCCGATTACAAGTGGCAATTTGGGCTGCTGCCGCACAATGATGGTAAAGAGTACTATATTTGGAGCTAAGAGGATTAATTGATGTGCTTTTATTAGTAATATCTTTCTCAAATCTACTGGTGAATAGAAAATTGTAGTAACCCAGACTGGGTCGAAGGACTCAGATTCTGAAGTATTTAAGACTTGGACAAAAAGACCTGTGCAGGTGATAGGCTACAGAAAGTAAAGGGAACAGAAGATGGGCAGTGAAAGAAGAAAGCCATGATAACTCTTTTCAAGCTCAAGACCAGTACTGAGGTGGTTAACTGTCTTTGTCTTTTTTGAACCAGTTTTTCCCCTCTTCTTTTCCCCTATTAATTATATGAAGAATATCAGGGATGGCTAATATTTTGGATTTAGGTAGGTATTAGTGGGTTGACCTTACCCCACAATTATATGATGGAAAATGGAATTTGGCAGGGGGGAACAAGTGGGTGAGGGGCAACATCAATGACCTGTGACAAATATCTTCTATTTATCCTTCTTACCCCTGCTCTCTACTTTAAGAGGTTGGCTTGTGTGGGTTACAAAAATTTCACCTGTGTCTTCTGGCTTCCAGTTGAGTTGGGCCAATGGGAAATCTGTACGAAATAAAAGGAAGGGAGGGAGGTAAGATCAGGGAATCTATTCCCCTGGTTCCTTTCCTGTGAGATCAGCGTGGACTTGCCTCTTTCTTTGGCACAAATTCATTGATTCTCTCAAGGAGTTCTAATCAGAACTCACTCTTTCTGAATCTGATAATCACTCCGTCCACTTACACCTTCAGGCCTGGGCTGAAAAGGGCTCAGCTTCTCTTAGCCCTGGGTTACTCTATCAAACCATCTGTCCCTTCCACACCTTTCCAAAACACTCTTTGTAAAGAAACCCTCCTTTCAGTTTCAGAATTTGAGTGTTCCATAGATTTTCAGATGGAACATAGGTTGAAATTGTGGCCTAATTTAAAACACAATATTAAGTTATTGCATTGATAAGCTAGTTTTAAAAATATATTTATGAAATTAGAGACAATAATTTAAATACTCCATAAAGACCTGATATTTTAAAATGTTCCCCAAAGGCCACAGGGTCCAACAAAATAGGACATATTTCTTTTGAGATATGCTGTAGAAATGACAGAGGAAAGTCTAACCAGGGAGATTTGCTAAGAAAGAGAAAGAAGAATGATAGTAAACATAGGGACAGAGAATTTAGAAATGGACTTTTGTGAGGGGAAGAGCTTACTCTGTAAGGAAAAGACAAAGCAGCGTGTGGTACTCACGGCATATCACAATCAGAGGAGGGAAGAATAAATTGTATACATGTAAAGTAAGAATAATGTAAACTGTTAATTCACCTGTAATGCATATATTTGGGTGAAATTGATTTTTTACACAATGTTAAAAACAAATAAAGAGGCCCAGCCCTGGTGGTCTAGTGGTTAAGGTCGGGGCACTCCACTTTGGCAGCCCAGGTTCAGTTCCTTGGTGCAGACCTACACCACTCGTCCCTCAGTGGCCATGCTGTGACAGCAGCTCACATACAAAAAGAGGAAGATCAGTAACTGATGTTAGCTCAGGGGGACTCTTCCTTAGCAATAATAACAAGAAGAAGAAGAAGAAGAAAACAAATAAAGAGATTACATAAGAGTTGTTGAAATTAGATAGATTTATGCTTTAATGTATATCCATAAAAAAAGATAGGAACAAATTTGAAAAGCTCATGGTCATTATTTCAAATTCTCATCTCTTGGTAGAAATATATGAATAATTAGGCTGATAATAAAATTTAAGAAAAGATGATGCAACTATAACTGCAGGTAAATGGTTACTCTTTGAGTAACAGTCAATGACTAGGTAACAAAGAAAATCCTCAAGTGATTACAAAAAGCTGAAGCTGCTGGCGAGGGAGTTTAAGGTAGAAGATTAGGAGTGTGACCAAAATGCAGGTACTTTTGCGATAGCCCATGAGCTGACAATCTCAGGGAATTGCTAAGGGCTGATATCTGCTAATATCCTAAATTTATCTTAGCAAAGAGTCTTCTGTCAGGATTAAGAAGCAATAAGTAACATTTATATTGATTATCACATTATAGAATATTTCTCACATATCATTTTATTTAACCTTATGCCATCTGTGATGTAGGTATTAGGTTTCAGTTATTATATTATCCCCTTTTTACAAATGTGGGAACCAAGGATAAAGGTTAAATGAGTTACCGAAATATATCTGGCAAATAGGTAATCGAGCTGAAGCTAGAATTCAGGTCCTGAGAAACCAGCTTTTAGGTTGTTTTTCACATTACCATGCTTTTCCATATAAAGTTTGTGTTTTTCAGAAGCAAAACTGGAATTGGATAGAGAATAAATCTGGCTTTGGATTATGTTTTAAAGATATCCTTTAATCACACTAAAACCCTTCCTAACCATCATCAAGTTTATTCAAACCATATCGGCATTTTGTAAGAGCAACCTCATGTTTTCTCATGTCAATAAACAATTGTTTATTGGCTTAAATGTGGACTGGGTATAATGCAATTTAGGTTAATGTCAAAAATCTCATACAGGCTAAACCATGAGACATCTCTAAACTGAAGGGGAAAAAACTACATTGCATAGTGGCAGATGCATTTTTAGTTGCTTTTCAATTAAACAGACAGGATTGGATTTGAAGATCTAACTTTACCTAAATAATCAAAGTTATTAGTTCATAACTAGAGGCATAGTTGTGAATTTAGAACACAATCAGGGGCATCAGTCAAGCATAACAGGAACAGTTCTGTTCACATATGTTCTGTTTTAAAATGGAACATCCATAACAGTTCAGTGGAGCTCAAAATTACAGCTGAGAAGCGATCAGTTCACCACCCCCAAAAAACTGCATATGGGAAATAGACTGAAAAATTAGTTTCTTAACACTGACATGTTGCTGCAACATTACATTCATGGAAAGATCTAAAGAACATTCTCCTCAAAATAAACGGGATATATAATAAATATATATTAAAACTTTAAAGGAAAAATAAATATTTTTAGAATAAACATATTTTTAAAATTGTATTTTTAAAACAAATGTGAAACCAATGCTAGGAAGATAAACCAAGAGAATGTACAGATTCTTACTCGTTATTCTAATAGGTACTGAGGGCAAGAAAGAATCTAGGAAGTGGTTCTATTTTTACAAGAGAAAAGATTTCATATGTGTTTGCATTTTGGAGTTGCTTGGTTATTGATTTTCCAGAAAATGATTAGATGCTCAGAGTAGTACAGAAATGGAGTCATGTGCCAAGAAAAGAAACAGTGTCATGTAATCTCACACTTCTTAACAAATTTTTCCTCGCGGCAGGCATTATATAACAGCAGTGCTGTTTCATGCCAGTCCTGGTTGGGTGTCCCAATTAATTGGAAGGTACACGATTGTAAGCAAAAGCCGACGAGAGTAGAAATAAGGACCAATTGTCTAGCAGCCTCTTTTTGTAATTGCAAATCAACAGCAACAAAAGTAACTCCGTGAAGTAAATTCATACGACAGGGGGCAGTAAACTGGTCAAGAATACAGGCTCTATACTAAACTGTCTGGATTCAAATCCTAGATTAACCATTTACTGTGTGACTACAAACAGGGTAATTAACTTATCTTTGCTCCAGATTTCCATTCAGAAATTGAGGATAATAATAGTACCTGATTACGGGACTTTTAAAAATTGTTTATTGGTTAACAGATAAAATGTGCTAGGAATGGTGCTTGGCAATGTTGTATTATATAAACATCAATGTATTATTATTATTTTTTTGTTCCATTAGACTACACACCTCCAAACAGCTAACACTTTTTTTCAAACAGCCCTACTAAAATGGTGAGCTCACGACATCCTAGCTTCAGACTGAGACACAAGTTGTATTCTTCATTAGGAATTGGTTCCCACCTCACCTAGCTCAGTACAGTTGGATCCCAGAGCAAAGGTCTTCACGTTATAGCGAGACAACAGAGTTCCTGGAGGGCCAATGTCTGTGGCCTTGACAAACATTATTCTTAGCAGATATTTAGATCATTAATTCCTGTCCATCTGTAATTTCTCACATTAAACATCACCTTCTAATTGAGGTCTACTTTGGTACTCAGTTTAAGAATCTTCTCCCTTCCTCAGCTCTGGAATCAATCTTCCCCCCCAAAATGCTGATGCATTTAGTGGAGAATGGTACTTAGATGTGCTCACTGCCTGTAGTCTGTCCTTGCTTTTACTTCAATTTTGATCCAACACCATATGCTGCAGTGTAGACTTTTTGCTTTGCATATTCATAACTGCCTTCTACAACAGTGAGAAACCTGACTTTTACTATCCTCATTTGTTCAAACCTAGAATTTTTGAACAGATATTAGTTTAATCATTGCTACCCTATATCACTAAAAAAACCAAAGCTTTTAGCTAGAGTTCAATATGGATTTACAGTTTGATTTTTCTTAGGTAAAATTTACATACAGTGAAATGTACAGATCTTAAGAATACAATTTGATGTGTTTTGACAAAGGCAGACATTCATTTAACCACACACCCATTAATATATATTTTCATATCCTCAGAAAATTCCCTCATGTTCTCTAGTCAATTCCCCTAAGAAGCAATCATTTCTTTAAAAAAATTATTTCTCATGATTAGTTTTTTTCTGTTCTAGAACCACAGATAAATGGAATCATATGGTATGACTCCTCTGGGTCTGCATTCTGCCACTCAACATTGTGTTCAACAGACGTATCATTTAACATGCTATTTCAAAGTTTGCGCTATTCACAAAACGTGTAGGAAGAAATCGGCGGTGGCCACATTTTCTTTCTATCTTCAAGGAGTTACATTGTAAAAGTCTCTCTGAGGCAGACAGCGCTTCTGCTGGTTCCCCTTCCCTCTTTCACCCTTGAACCACGCCTGCAAGGCTTGCATTCAGATTGGCTGCTTAACGTCGTTGATATCTCTTCTATATTTTGCACATAGATTTGTTAATCGGTCCTCGGACTATCTGTCTTGCTAATGACAAGAATTTGGAATTCTAAGGACACCCTATAGCTACAGAGGATTAAAATATTTTCTTTAAAAACTAATAATATAGATCTAGTGAAGTAGCACGCAGTAATAGAAGAAAATGTACCCAATATTATTGCTAAATAAGCATTTCAGGCATTACTCTACTTTTAAGGATGTAATAATATGAGTGATATCCTAAAAAAGACAGACAACTAAAAACAAGGAAAATGAATTAATTTTGTAATTTTCATCTACAAGAGGAAGAGGATAAAGTAACAATACCGAAATTGCTTTAAGAAATTTGAGGGGGAAAATGATTATTTAACTTGAGAGTTTACTAAAACTGATAAAGATTTTTTTTTATAAAAGTAATATTTGAGAACCTGAAAGAATTATAATAAGAATTGATATTTAATGTGGCTGTCTTTGGGGTTCAGAATCAGAGGTCTCTAAAGAGAGTGATAGTAATTTTTGCAGCAATTGCTTTTCAATTTCCTTAAATCATTCTTACCAATATATCCAGTTAAAATTAAATGTTTTCTGACTCTCTATTTCTTCTGACAGTAAATATGAAAACAATAGAAGTACTATTAACAAACAAAAGAGGGATTATTGCCTTCATAATATTAATGCTGCTATAAATTTTGAGGCTATAAGATTCAAAATATTAAAAGTTGAGTATCCTATTTCAAGCTGGGCTAATCTTTGAGTCTTTAAAACTCATAAACATGATTTAAAAAGACATGTTAGAACAAGCTGAAGCTACTGATCATAATTGCCAAAGCTCTGAAGATAATTGATTATACAAAGCCCTCTATGCTTGTTTTGAAATTGGTAGTATGCTTGCCTTTTCACCCTTCAAACAATTTATCTTCAGAGTTAACTCTTTATTTGATTGACACCCTGTAGGAACTGCATCCAGACAAATTAGTGATTGTTATTAAATTTTCCTCTATTTGCACCTACTTCTTATGAGCTTTCAACATTTACATATGCTAAAGTTTTCAATATTATGCAGCTTATTCCTATATTTTAAACACAATCAAAACCATTTATATGTAAACACGAGTAGTATAATTTTAATTATTCCTCAAGTAATATTAAGATGCACAATCTCCTCTGTCTGGAATGCATGTCCAGGGCTCTTACATCTAGCAAGCTTTGAAATGGTGACAATCAAAATGTCCATGGATCGCTAAGAGGTCTTTGAACGCTTAGCTCTGGATCCGTGACAAGATAAGGGACTTGAGTCAGAAAGATAATCCGCCATGTGACTAAACACATGGTTTAGTTGGCCCTCCCTTTTTTTATGGCAAGACATTTTCCATATAGGATGTAGTGCATGAATTCACGTACTGGCACAAGCTTCCGAACTTGTTGCAGAGTGGTGCTTTGAATAACATTTCTCTAAACCAGGGTTCAGCAAACTCTTTCTGTAAAAGGCCAGATAGTAAACATTATAGACTCTGTAAACGATATAGTTTCTGCTGCAAATATTCAACTTTGCTGTGTAGGATAAAAGTAGCTGTAGATAATATGTAAGTGAAATGTTTGCCTGTGTTCTAATAAAACTTTATAGACAATGACATTTGAATATTATAAGTTTCTACTTGTCACAAAATATTATACTTTTGTTTTTTCCAATCATTTAAACATGTAAAAATCATGTTTAGCTTATAAGCCATACAAAAATAAGTAGCTTGCTAACTCCTGTTCTAAACCATCCTTTAAGTATCAGTTAAATTGCCACTTGTAACGTAAAACTTGCTCTAACTTACTCAACAGATTTAGTATTCCTCCTGCACTTTCTTTAGATTCATATACACCTATAAAAGTTTATCGAGTTTCATTTTTGTGACATTTTTTTCTCCAGAAGACTGAAGTAACTTATCTAAGGTTCTACGTGCATTAAGTGTGGTTGAGATTTGAACCCAAGAGTCTTGCAGAGGAGAATGTGTTATTAGTCACAAGAGCAGATGTCAATTCTTTTTTTAATTTTTGTTTTTCATCTTTTTTTTTTTTTTTGAGGAAGATTAGCCCTGAGCTAACATCTGCTGCCAATCCTCCACTTTTTGCTGAGGAAGACTGGCCCTGAGCTAACATCCGTGCCCATCTTCCTCTACTTTATATGTGGGATGTCTGCCACAGCATGGCTTCATAAGTGGTGCATAGGTCTGCACCTGGGATCCGAACAGGTGAACCCTGGGCTGCCAAAGCAGAACACGCAAACTTAACCACAGTACTACCGGGCTGGCCCCAGCACTTGTCAATTCTTAAACTAGCTATCTGCTGTCCAGTACAAAGTAGAGACTGAGGAACAGAACTCAACAAGTGGAGAAGGAAGCAGATTTGGGGCATTCAGTGAATTAACATTTGAGAGATCAGTGTGTCCAGGAGCTTTGTTCGACTCTGGACAAGTTATTTAGTTTTTGTGTTTTGCTTCTTCATCTGGAAATGTACACGCTATGATGAATTGTTCTCTAAGATTCTCTCATTTCTTTCATTTTTTAATTCTGGAATGTCAGAACACTATAGAATCAGGGAATGGCTTATATAATAAGTATCCAAAAGATACAGATTTGCCTATTGAAAGGACAAGAGATGGAGAATGTTAAAGGAGGTTACACAAACAAAACAATGTTTTTTAATTGCTCATTAATCAATGTGAGTACTGGAAATAATTCAGTAAGCACTTCAGCATACGTTACACTGATTTCTCCATCAAATTAATGAAGCTGGAGTCTGGTCTGGTGCTGGATTACAGCATTTACAGATAGGGCCTCTGCTAACTTGGGAATTAGCCGTTCACCAACCTCAGCCCCTCAGACAAAGCCTGCAATTACATGATGCGCTAACTAAGCTCATCTGTAGCATCAAGAGACCAGAACAAAACATCCTAGTTTTGCCAGATCTTTTCCATCAACTCTTCTGACTTTAGCTTACATTATTGTCTATGGTGCTACTGTATCAGAATTCTGTTTCTGTTTAGAATTTTGAAGTCCATTTATAGCATCTTGTCTAATATTCCTGTCATTTTTGGTCAAAATCCACAATAAAAGCCCCTTTGATTTCTATTCTCATGCACGTGCTATTCAGAGACTATCTATTTACCTACTCCAAGTTCCCGACTAACTTCCTCAAAAATTTTTCCACTGAAGTCTCTGCATTTCTTGGTTTAATAGTCATCTAAGATATCAAACTATTTAAAGAAAACTCAGCATAAATGAATCTGGAATTTCCTCCAGAAGAGTAGAGGCTGCTAAATTCCACAGCTACCATATTCTCTGAGATTGCCAGATAAAGTTGACTTTCTTCTTGTTCTCCAAAAAATGTAGTCTCAGATTACTTCTCAGACTTTTTTTTTTTTAAAAAAAAAACATTCTAACTACTGCACTTTATTGCACCCCTCATATGTCATATATTGCCTTTCCAGACACGGAGACATTCTGTACTGGTTTTAACACTTGGTTAAATCTTCTTCACTACTCCATTTGCTGCAGGTCAGATAAATCATTGGATTGATATCATATGATGCCATGTCCATAGTAGGTAGAATACATGGGTTGCCAGAATTATATAATAAAATACACAACACCCAGTTAAATGTGGGTGTCAGATAAAGAGCAATTTTTTTAAGTATAAGTATCCCGCATGCAATATTGGGGATATACTTATACTAACATAATTATTTGTTGTTTATTTGAAACTCAAATAACTGGGATGTTTTTCATTCTATATTACAACCCTAATAGATGGCATATAAAGCATATTATGAGTGAAATATGTCTTTTTTGAATAAGGAAAGTCAGGTGTGTGTGTGTGTGTGTGTGTGTGTGTGTGTTCTGAGAACAAGGTGGAAGCCACTTTTATTTCTCATTCTCAAATAATGTGGTAGCAACAATGGATCCCATCACTAAACGCCACACTTCCTTTGTTATGAAGTGAGTTCCTTAAAAGTCTGAGGCAACACTATATGGAATACTGCATTAATAAATCAAATACATTGCGAGCCCTCAAATAGTGATGCCGGCAGAAGTCCCGTCAGTAGGAAAGGCAAATCCATGCTCAGAATACACGTTAATCTCATAAGGATGAATTATTGTCCTTTCCAGGATAAAATGGACTTTAAGGAATCACCTCAACATCAGGTGGCTGGGTGATGTCCATGACAGATCATGGCATATAGGAGCCTCAGAGTCATTAGCGTCCACTGCTGATGGGTTGGATGTTTACCTCCTCTAGTGGTTAGATCAGCGTTAGTGAGTTTAAGAGACCTTGTGGTTTGGTCTGTGCACAGTCTCTGTCTCTGCCACCATGGCTACTCCATTTGTGTGCAACCACTGGAGTAGCAGAGGGAAGAGGCTAGTTGATATTTACAGCACGTGGTCCTTACCACCCAGTTAATGAGTTCTATTTCTTCAGTGAATGTTCTCAGTTGCATTAATGGATGCTACAAAGATTCTCATATTTTGTGCCCACTCTTCTAGGTACATTCACATACTTCTTTTTCAGACCTCCTTGTCTGTGGACTTCTAATCTCTCTCTCACTCCAAGACCCTGACCAAAACCTTCATTACTACCCAGGGGTCTATGTATGTTCTCAATTTAGGTGACTCTCTCTCACACAGGTGGATGGCCAGATGCATAACCAAAACCTCTGCCTCAGGAGTATTCTCTTACCACTGTCCTTCCAAGATAGCCTGAGAAGGAATATGATGAAACAGTAATATATTTTTGGCTCACAAAATATACTGAATAAACCAATTAATGAAATAAGCCTAAGGTTTTTTTTCCCTCAATCTGTTGGTTATCCATCAGACACCACATATGAAGTCATAGGTATAACCTGAGGGAGAAGCATTAGAACAACAGAGACAAGATCCTTGGGGGGCGGGGTGCATTATACTTCCAGGTAGTTCTGGTTCTGCGCATGTGTGGAGCACACGGCTCTAGTAGCCTGATTGCAGCCCTCCAAATGAGTCACAAGTACTGGCTATTGAAAGCAAATTTGCACAGAAGCCAAGGAGGGGTGCACAGAAAGAGTAAAATGGATCTGAGAGAGATCGGAGTGGAGCACTGACAGTATCTGCACATTTTATAACCCTGTTCTTCCTTAACATCTGCTCAGCAGCTCATCAACACAAGTTCTAATAAGTTTTCTAATCCATTTAGCTAAGCAGGTTGGAGAAAAATCACTGAACTATGCAGATAGATGTCATTACAACTTAATGGTCTCAAAACTCACCTGGGCCTTCACTGTGACCGTTCTTGGTCAACAGTCATGTAATAAACATTCCAAATCCACAATCATTACCTTAAGTCCTGTCTCCATGGTTCCCAATGGACAACTTAAAAAAGTGAGGTGACCATGGATGGTCTCAACTTTCTGGGTCCAAGTTCAAATATTACTTCTGTCTATGACTTTACTCACTACCTTTCCTCTTGTCTCAGATAGTGAGGTATTCCTCCAGCTCAGGCTCAACCCCTTTACGTGTATCGACTCTATTTTTACCCATTAGTCATACAGTCTCTACCTCTCTTTTCCTTTTTCTTAGCCTAAACTTATGAATATGTCTTTTTATTAAGAAAAAAATCCTTGACCCTGCAAGCATTCTAGTGGCTGTCTAACACTTCTATATATGTTTGTATTAAAACTTGTCAAGGAGAGTCCTAGATAGTCATTATATCCACTTTGGGGTACTTCACTCCTCAATCTGTGGTAGTCTGAGTTATTTCCTTTTCAGATCCTGAAGCTACCATGGATTTCTTGTTAGCCAAACAAAGAATATACTTCAGTGACTGTCTTTCTGGATATCTCCTGACCATTCTCACAGTTGTGCACCTCCTCCTAGACACCTACCTGTACACAGTTATAGGTACTCCTTCTTCAAATATGGCACTGCATTTTCTTTGACTTTCCTCCAGCTATTTAGACAATATATTTTTCATGCCTTCTCTTTCCCTGCCCAAGAGATACTACAAATTCTCTCCTGGGAATTGTGTTTATTCTGAAGGTCTTAAACACCACTGATATCTGTATTTCAGACTTGTAGGTTTCAGGTTCACATATCCAACTTCCTCTTGTACACATCTACTTTATGCTCATAACTAACACAAAATTATGCAAAACTGAAATTATAATCTATCTAATTATCTATCTTAGTAACCAAGAGGTCATCCTTAACTCCTCTTTCTAATTCCATTACACACCCTCAGTTTCTGTAGCTACATTCAATTAATCATCAAGTCCTGTTGGGTTTCTCTCTTGTGCATTTCTCAAGCCTATCCTAACTTACCATTTCTACTGCAATTATCTTCATTCAAGCCTTCACCAGTTTTTACATAAATTACTACAATATTCAATACCTCTTTTCTAAGTTTCCAGTTCCATCATGCTAAACTGCTTTTTCTATGTCTTTGCTTGAAAGATTTATCTAAAACATAAACCTAACTGTCTTTGTTTGACTTTCGCCAAATGTGGACCAGGGACAAGGATTCGAATTCATTTAGTTTAGATGGGAGATGATCTCAGGAAGCACCATTATGAAGTGAAGTGAGATAGGAGAAGGCGGAAAGTCCCTAAATGATGTACTAATAAGCAAGTTATCACCCTGGGAAACTGGGGCTCAAGCTTGTTGGGGACCTTCTAAAAGAAGTGTATATCATATCTCAGCATTACTCTACTGAGAGATCAGTAGACTGGAAAGTTCATTCACCAATTCCCATTTCTCACTGGTTGAGGATTACTCCTGTGGTGAGTTAATTTCCTGGCACTTCCATCTCTCCATTGTGAAGGCTGAACACAATCCTATAGCCAAGGAAAGCTAACAGGGAGAGGCAGGTTCTTGAGGGAGGAAACCATTAGTGTTTAGGAACTGTAACTGAAGCTACAGGTGACCTTCAGTTTGAGCTAAGAGCATGGGAATGAGGCTGTGGCAGAGTCTGCTGCAATACCCACATTACCTTTCTATTTCAAACTCTTTAGTGTCTTGTTATTACATATAAAATGAATTCTGAACCTCTTGCTAGGCTATACAAGGACTTCTACAAATTTCTCTAAGATGCAGCAAGTCAATTCTTATCACTCCCTACCTTATATATTTTATTTTAGCACAACCAAGTTGCTTATAGAGATTAAACACATACTTCTGTGTTGTCCTAAACTCATCCCCAACTGTTACCTGATTAATAATCACTGTGCATGATCAGGTAAAGAATTGCCTCTTCCAGGATGCCAAACTGGATGCCCCCAAGCTCAGAAAGGTACTTATTTTGTCCTCCAATACCATTACTACAGTCATATAATACGTTTCTTCCGCACATGTCCAATATAGTAAATTTATCTGTGCTTTTTTCTTTTATTTCTACTCAACTTTGAGCTCCTTGAGGAAAAAAAGCCTGTATCTATCTTATTCATTAATTTTTTTGCAGCCCTAGTATATGGCTAGGTGTCTGACATAGCAAATTGTTCATACGTACTGAATAAAACATTAACTTCTTGGTGTCTCATACGTAGAGGAGTAATTCAATCTGAGCAAGTCACTTTGTAGAGCACAATGGGCTATAACTCAAAGGTATATTAATTTTCTGTGTGAAAATTTTTTATGGTTTTAGCTCCATTTAAGTCAAAACGTCTCTTCTATATTCAATCTTAAAATAAAGTATGCATTGTATAAACATTTCAAGTGTTCACCTAAGATACAGGAGTAAATCAATGTTACTTTAGCTGTCAGTAAAAACAACAATGTATTAAAGGCAGAAGATTTCTACACTACTTATTGGCCTACTGTTAGATGAAGTGAAACGAGAAGATAAAATGTAGAATTTTAAGACCTGTGGCATGTTATCATTAATTTTCTTGGAATTGAAGAAAACTCTTTCAGCTTAATCTTCCAGGTATCTATTTTGCTGAATTTTTTCTAATAGCATTTTCAGAATGAAAAGTTTCATTTTTTGTGTGTGTGATGGATATGCAAATGTTAAATTTAACTCATAACCTAAGAAAAGCCTATTCTTCTTTTACTTGAAGCTCTACAGAAGACCAATACTGCACTTCCCAACATCTCTACCAAATAATGCTTCTACCCTAGTGACTGAATACAATTTCACTGAAGACTCATAGACGTTAAGCCAGAAAAATGCACATTGCCAAATAATTGCAGATCATAGTATATACTTGAAATATATATACTAGTTGTTATGAAGACGTTTATAGACATAAGATAATTTAAGGAAATAACAGTGAAGTGGTTGAAATAATTTTGTATAAAATGTGATATGGCCGAGTAGAATGCGCATCAATAACATATAACGGGAAGACAGTGGCTCCTCCTAATTTTCTTTCTCTTGCCAGCTAGTAAAAAGATGTTCCTTAAGTTACTAGAATCCCTAGTCTTTGTTCCTTCTGTTAAGATCTGGCAGATGGGAGCTCAGCAGCAGCCGCGCAGAATGTTGCTGAATATGACATGTGTACAGATCAGATAATACTTTTTCCCTGCGAGGCTCACTTAGTCCTCCTCAGCACCTTTGACCCACTTCATCTAATATATACTTACAACAACAAAATTACTAGGCATTTGTGGAATTTTCTGTGAATAAAAATAAGCCTAGGCCAGGTACCACAGTGATTTTTTAAAATCTTTTTATTTAATATGAATGAAAACCACATTTTTCCCAAATAACCATTACAGTCATTATTTTCAGTAAGCATTGATGATTATTTTTCCTTTAAATGTTATCATTGAAACAAATCTTTCCATAAGGCATTTTGGGCTATGTGTTTGATGGTAGAAATACAAATCCAGCTAAATTTAAAATATATTCAAAATGTGTTGACTAAGTCTTCTTTAAGTAGAGTTGTAAAATTTTAGTAATCATTAATATTGGTCTATTTTACATGCCCTAATGAAGACTTTAAAAAGCATTCAAGTGGTTTGTTTTGAAATGGAGTTTGGATGGCAATCCCTAATGTTTGCTCTTCCAACTTCTTCCTAAATGAAAACACAGGAAAACAAAATGAAACACAAACGAAAGACTACAACACTGAAAATCAAGACTGACAGGAAGCATTATGCCAGAATTGACAGTAATTTCAAAACAATCGAAGCTGGACTTAGAAAAGCTTAACCAGAGTTAACAGATTGTGGTTTCACATCATGAAAAAGAAAGCTTGAAAAAAGATAGTTGATTTCTTTGCACCTTTCTAGAATGCCATCTGACTCAACGGATCAGGACTTGCCATAAACAGACACTGAGCAACTGTCCCACGCCACTTCTCACGTGCTACTTTGTTCCACAGTAGCATGATGAATTCCCTCGCCATTTGTCTTCTCTGCCAACCTTATAAATCCAGGTCAGTGAGAGATCGAAAATACCAGAAAATTCTGGCAAATTATAAAGGCACATGGTTCTCTGCATTTCAGGGGATGGCATGCAAAAAGAGGTGTACTCCTTCAGAAAAAGTCAAAACACTATAATCAGAGAAATGATAATAATAAAGTGTTTTTTTATGAAGTACTGTTCTCTACCTATAGATACAAATGTCAAAAATTAGACAGAATACATAACTTTCCCAACATCATGCTATGCATTTTAGTTAGCATAAGTGATAATGCCAGGGTGTGAATTCATGGAGTCTAAATTCAGAGGGTAGAGTCTTAAAAATGATAATAATAGGAATAGTTAAATTAACAATCAACAAGAGCTAATTCTTAATTAGTACTTACTCTGTGCCAAGCATTGTGCCAGATTCTTTAAAAAACCTTTTTGCAAGTTCTGTTGAGATCTAATTTATATGCCATACAATTCACTCATTTAAAATGTACAATTCAATGATGTATTAAAGTATACAATTCAATTACCATATTTACAGAATTGTGTGATCATCACCACGATAGAGTTTAGAACATATTCGTCACTCCAAAAAGAAATCTTGTATCCTTTATCTATAACCCCCCAACCCGATCATTTCTTCCAGATTTAGGCTACCATTAATTTACTTTCTTTTTAAAATAAAAATTGTATATATTTATGGTGTACAACGTGATGATTTGATATGTTTATACTTAGTGAAATCATTACTGTAGTCAAACAAATTAGCATGTAGTCTCCTCACAAGTTACCATTTATTTTGTGTGTGATTAGGGCACCTGAAATTTACTCTCTTAGCAAATCTCCCGTACTCAATATAGTGTTATGAACTCCATGCATCATGCTGTACATTAGATCTCTAGACTTACTCATCCTACATAGCTGTAACTTTGGACTCTTTGGCCAGCGTCTCCTCATTTCCCCCACCTCCTTGCCCTTAGTAACCGCCATTCTACTCTTTGCTTCTATATATTCAAATTTTTTTTTAGATTCCACATATAAGTGATATAATCAAGTTTTTACTCTCTGTGTGCCTGGTT
Organism: Equus quagga; assembly: GCF_021613505.1. NCBI lineage: Eukaryota > Metazoa > Chordata > Mammalia > Perissodactyla > Equidae > Equus > Equus quagga. The sequence goes on along the minus strand of NC_060270.1, from coordinate 122,719,415 downwards.
TATTTCAATTGGCATTATTCCCTTGAGGCCATCCATGTTGTCCCAAATGACAGGGTTTCCTTGTTTCTCATGGCTGAATAATATTTCATTGTATACATATATACAAATTTATCCATTCATCTGTCGAAGCACATGTAAGTTGTTTCCATATCTCGGTTATTGTGAATAATGTTGCAACAAACATGGGAGTTTAGATATCTTTTTGGTATCCTGTTTTCGTTTCTTTTAGATATATACCCAGAAGTGGGATTGCTGGATCATATGGTAGATGTATTTTTAATTTTTTGAGGAACCACCATACTGTGTTCCATAGTGGCTGAACCAATTTACAATCCTACCAACAGTGCACAAGTGTTTCCTTCTCTCCACGTTCTTGCCAACATTTGTTATTTTTTGTCTTTTTTTAAAATTTTGTTTTATTTTTTAAAGATTGGCACCTGCACTAACAACTGTTGCCAATCTTCTTCTTCTTTTTTTCCTGCTTTTTTCTCCCCAAATCCCCCCAATACATAGTTGTATATTTTAGTTGTGGATCCTATTTTTTGTCTCTTTGATGACAGCCATTCTAACAGGTGTGAAGTGACATCTCCTCGTGGATTTGATTTGCATTTTCCTGATAATTAGTGATGTTAAGCATCTTTCCATGTACCTTTTCATTTGTATGTCTTCTTCGGAAAAATGTCTATTCAGGTCCATTGCTAGATTCTTTACAAGCATAATCACATTAGGTCTTCTGAACAATTGTATGAGGAATGATTATGATTTCCATTTTATCAATCAGAAAGAAGACTGGCAAGTACAAATGACTTGCCTAATTTCATACCTCTGCTCCTGACTCTGTGACGGAATTGATTCAGACTCTTGCGGAAACTTTACCCAGACTGAGCCCATCTGATTTCTGAACCAATCTGATTTTGTTTCTTTGGAATTTTGAACTATGTAACAGAGCCAGTTAATTTTACAAGTTGATGGACTATAAGGTAGCTGAGTGGCCATATACCGCGATATAGAAATAAAGATATTGAGGGGAGCAAGAGAGAGGAGCAATAGCAATGAGGTGAAAGAAGAAAAAATCAGGAATGAGCAAATGAACTCAGATTTATTTCCAACCCCATTGCTGCACCTACCGGATGCCAAGTTGAATTTTAGCCCTACTTCTGTGTCAACCACCTCTGCGATTATATAATAAATTTTATTTTAGTTAAATTTAAAGTTGTTTTATATTAGAGTTATATATGTTAATAAAAAACAAACCAAAAGATAATGGTGGTTATTATTTTGAGATAGGTTTTAATTCACATTTTGTTGGTTATTCTTTATTGAATTTGCCACTATTCTACTGTTCTAATAAAGTGAATTAAGCATTAGATTAAACAAAGAGAAATTTAACTACTTTAGCTGTTAAGTCCATATTCAGTTACGTGTTAAAATTAAGGATTAACAAAATCTGTTTGACAGTGATGGAGAAACACTGAGCTCAAATCAGAAACTTTTATGACATAAGCTCTGCAGAAATGTTCATCAAGGCATTTATACTAATCTTTTTTAGTATATTCTCATTTTTAAGAGACCCTTTAGAAAGAAATATCAATGTGTGCATATGTATGTGTGTGTACACACACATACACATATATTCAACTTTAATTGAAAGGATATAATTGTATAGAAATACATTTTTTTCTTACAGGAAAAGTGAAAAAATTCATAACAAGAAATGGAAAAAGATGATACCCTAATATTACTGAACAATCAGAAAATACAATGGGTAATTTTGTGTCAAGAAATATCTAAATACAAACATTGATATTCACTAAATGTCAAGTGTAAAACTGTAGACTTGTTGAAACCTTCCATTTTTTTATTTTTAACTTTTAACTATTAAATATTGAACACAATTCTTCAAACGTTATTTCACAATTCCTATCATTGTGTGATAATCAGCCTAAGTCTTATTATTAAAAGTATGATATCCAATTATAAGATTTAGTTTTTCTCATTTACTAGAGGCACATATTTGCAAAGTTAGTGAGAGAAATGTTATACTTGAAATTAATATAATATATATTTTCAGGACAGAACAATTATCTACTCCAATTTCCAAGCTTCCATTACTTAGTATTTCCAAAGTCAAGACATAATTTTTATTTTACATTAAAAGGCAAAATCATAATGAATTGGTAGCAGTGGTTTTCAGAAAGAGTAACTGATACATTATTTTAGAATTTAAGATGCATGTTATTATAACTTACTTTTAATCTCAATAAAATTCCTTTCTTTTCTTCTTTTAACTATCCAAAAGTATCTATTTCAAGTATATCAATATTTCCTATGTGAATTCTCAAATTTGATCTCTTTTTAAAACTGTTATTTTATATTCCTGAATCTTTTTTCTTAAAGGATAGTATTGCAAGTTTAAAATCCATGACCACGGCATGTAAAATTTCCTTTATTTTTTTTTTTAAAGATTAGCACCTGAGCTAACAACTGTTGCCAATCATCTTTTTTTTCCCCCTCTTTATTCTCCCCAAAGTCCCCCACTACATAGTTGTGTATTGTAGTTGTAGTGCCTCTGGTTGTGCCGTGTGGGACGCCACCTCAGCATGGCCTGATGAGGGGTGCCATGTCTGCGCCCAGGATGCGAACCAGCAAAAAAATTTATAAGCCTTCTTTTCCACGTTCTTCTCAATCAGCAATTGCAAAGTAAGATACTATCTTTTAGTCTACCTTTCACTTGCTGTTAGAAATATGATACAGGCAGATTGGTTCCTGGCTTCCTTAATACAAATCATACCAAATCATCAGTTCTGTCCCATTTGAGAGAATTAACTTCCCATAGAGAAACACCTATTTCTTGCCTCAAAATAAAACTGTATTTCTACTGACTTACTGAAAAAATCATATGCCATTAAGTTCAACGTTCATGGCTCTAATACTATCTCTGAGTACCTGACAGTGTACCGTCTATTCATTGAGATCAGCTCAGTGATTCATCACGCGGTGAAGGCACACACCTATGAATGAAAAAGGATGCAGAACCGGGCTTCTGAAGGCTTGGGTTCTCAGGCCATTTAATTCTATCAAAATTTTTATTGACCAAGGTTCTTTTTAAGTCTTAACTGTTTTTTCTTCCTAGAGAAAGAAATGATTACTTCTACTTCCGGAAAGGAAATATTTTAGTTTCACATATAGAAGATAACACAGTATGATAGCATAAAATACTCTTAAACTCAAGTTACTTTATTTGAGAAAAATCATTGTCAATAAACTATGTGTTTGTTTATTTGTACAAAGTACATTGTTTGGCTTTCCATCCTCTATGTATGGATGAAGATATTTCGTCTTCCCTGGCACGCCTTCTGTAGAGTTCGGAGTAATTGGTCCATGAAAATTTAGAGAAAAAAAATCAAACTAGCCCATGTAATTGGCATGAGGAGAATTCATATATTCTTATCAGAACCTATATCCAAGTTTTGTCACCCGAAATTCTGCTTAATTTCTAAAATTAAAAAAAATCATTTTTGAGTGGTGAACATGAGGTAATCTACACAGAATTCGAAATGTATTATGATGTACATCTGAAAGCTATATAATGTTATTATACAATTTTAGTACAATAAAAAATAAAAATTTAAAAAATCACACTTTAAAAAACTGGAAATATAAGTGCAAATTAAACTCAGTTTAAGAAAAAGAAAGAGAATAATATAGACAGGAATAATTACAAGCAGGAGTAAATGAAATTGCAAACAGAAAAACAACAGAGAAAAACCTAAGAAATCAAAAGCTTGTTCTTGGAAAAAGCATTAAAATGTATAAACTTCTAGTAAGATGGATCAGGAAAAAAAAGAAGACACAATTTGACATTAACAGGATAACAGGGGGCCATTATGAACCACTTTATGCCAATCAACTCGATCTGCTATATGAGATGGATATATTCCTTTAAAGTATTTATACGAAATGAATACATGCATTTGGAAAGTTCAGGATCCATATGTTATAAAAAAATATCTGCACAAACTAATAAAAAGATAACTTCCTCAACTTGATAAAAAGTATTTCATAAAAACCTACAGCTAACATCATAGTAAATGCTTAAAGATTGAATGCATTTCCCCTAAGATCAGAAACAAGGGAAGGATGTCAGCTCTCAACACTCCTTTTAAAGATGCACTGGACATTCCTGCCAGTAAAATTAAGAAAGAAAATGAAATAAAAGGGATTCATTTTTTGAAAGGAAGAAGTAAACTACGTTTATTTGCAGATGGCCTAATTGTCTATGCAGAAAATCTCAAAGAAACCAAAATGAGCCGCCAGATCGAGTAAATATGTTTAGTGAGGTTACAGGACACAAGATCAATATACGAAAATCAATTGTATTTCTATGTAGCAGCAATCAACAATTGGAAATTGGAATTTCAAGTAGAACTACCTACATTAATACCAATAAATTTAAAATATTTATTGATTGTTACACCAAAATATGTGGAAGATTTTTACAAGGAAAACCATAGAACTTGGGTGAGAGAAATCAAATAAGACCAAAATTTATCAAGAGATATGTGTTTTCATGGGTTGGACAATAAAAAATTGCCAAAATATCAATTCTCCTCCAAATCTACAGTTGAAAGGTAGTCTCAGTCAAACTTCAGCAGACATTTTTCTGTGGAAATTAAAAAGCTTATTCTAAAATTTATGTAGAAAATAAGGGATCTAGAGTAGCAAAGGTAATTTTGACAAAGAAGAGCAAATTTACACTATCTGACCCTAAAAACGACTGTAAATCGACAGTAATCAAGATAGCATAGTATTGCCAAAAACGTAAACCCATAGATCAATCGAACAGAATAGAAAATGCAGAAATAGACCAATGCAGATATGGCCATGTGATGCTTGACACAGTTATCATGGAAATGATATTAAGACTAGGTAGTCTTTTCAGAAAATGAAGCTGGAAAAATAGAAGCTCCATATGCAAAAGAAGTGCATCTCTACCCTTAATTGCATCACGTACAAAAATTAGCTCAAAAAAGATATAAAATTATAAAACTTCTAGAAAAAACATAAGAAAATACATCTTTGGGACGTTGGGTTGGGCAGAGATTTATTATGTAGGACACAAAAAATAAAAACAAAAAGTAAAATGTTGATAAATTGCATTCAATTAAAATTAAAATTTTCTACTCTTTTAAACCTACTGTGAAGAAAACGAAAAGAAATACCACAAACTGGAAAATTAAAACCACAATAATATACTTCTATCTATCTATTGGATTGCTTCAAATAAAGGGCTTGACAATACTAAATGTTAGCAGGAATGTGGAACAATTAAAAATTTCATATATTCCTGGTGTGGATGCAAAATGATAAATCCATTTTAGAAAAGAATAAGGCAATTTCACATTAGGGTGACAGACTTACCATGCGGCCCAACATTCCTCCTCTTAGATATTTACCAAAGAGCTGTGAAGACATGTCCAAACAACACCTGTATGTGAATATTTATGGCAGATTTATTCATAATCACTGAGAGCTAGAAACAACCCAAATGCTCACCAACTGGTGAATGGTTTAAAAAATTGTCATTTATACATATAATGGCATATAACTAAGAGAAAAAGTGAACTGCAAATGCGTATAATGGTAGGGATGAATCTCAGAAGCATTATGCTGAGTGAAGCAAGTCAGTCTTGAAAGTCCATATACTGAAGGATTCCATTTACTTGACACTTTGAAACTATAGTGATAGAAATTGCAGGGACAGAAATCAGATCAACAATTGCCAAGAGCTGGGGATGGTGTAAGAGAATTAACTACAAAGTTATGAGGGAACTTTTGGGAGTGAGGAAAAGATTCAATATATTAATCCTGGTCATAGTGACACCCACCCTTTCAATTTGTCAAAATTCATAAAACAGTACTCCTATAAAGGTGAATTTTACCTTATGTTAATCATACCTAAAGAAACCAATACTCAAATAACAATGCCAACAAAGAAATAGAGCATGGGACATCAGGAAAAATAATTCAGTATTTGAGCCTTCTTGTCTTTCATATACGTCTTCAACTAGGCAAACTGCTTATTGCCCCACATTTGTCCCAAATTTCACTGTCTCTACCTGACCTCTCAAGTTCAGAAGCCCTTTACTCCGGCCTTGCTCTTTCTTTTGAAATCATCTTGATAACTAAGGGTATGCCTAGAATTTATTCTTGTCAGATACTTTCATAAATACCAATTGCTAATTTCATTGAACATGGATCTTCTGTTTTATCCACCAACCTGGTGCCTCGCTGATCATATTTTCTAGGTATCTTGCTCTTTATTTCTGGCTGGACAACTTTTCATTCCTTAAAGCCTTACTTTAGTGGTACTACCTAGGATGCGTGTCCTTTTAAATTCTGGTTCTTCAGCCTGCCAAATGAGCCCTGAGTGCTTTTATTTTCTAGATTATTATTAATTCTAAAAGCAAGTTGCTTGTGTTTTTTTTTGTTTCCACAGCATGCTCTGTGTCCATGATTCTCATTCACCAGTGCACAGTAGTATAATCTGTTGAGTTGCGTATTCATGCAGATGCAGCGTTCTTCTCCAAAACTACAAAATCAGAATATATGAGTAAGATCTCTGGAAAGTATATGTTTACACGTCCATAAGTAATTCTAATATTCATTTCTATTTGTAATATTGTAAGTGAGCAGTTTTGTTCCAAACAACATAATTGATACTAACAGTTATTGCATAGTACTAAGGTTGGAATTTAGATTACTATTCAAATTATTTTGGTTCTGGTTAATTGCATCACTGAGACCAAAAAAATGTCAGATCAGATTACAAGTAGACATGCATTTACATCCAGGCTGAAACATGTGTAATATATGAATACATCCATTTTAGATCAGTTTTCCTTCATATTCCTAAAGTTAACGAGTAATATGCCTTGTGCTATTGAGACTGACACTTTAGAAATGAAATGTTGCTTCCTATCTCATTTAAAATGAAGCCTAGACACATTTTTTTTCTGACACCATGTATGTGTCTGTATGCACTGATGGTTAATTTTATGTGACCATTTAGCTAGGCCACGTTGTCCAGATATTAGGTCAAACATGTCTGGATGTAGCTGTGAAGGTATTTTTAGACAAGGTTAGCCTTTAAATCAGTAGTTTTCAGCAAAGCTATTACTCTCCGTAATGTACGTGGGCCTCATCCAATCAGTTGAAGGTCTTAAGGAACAGACAGACCTTCCCTGGGGAAAAGGAAATTCTACCAGCAGATTGCCTTTGGACTCAAGCTTCAATATGAACTCTCTCCTGGGTCTCCAGCTTGCCTGCCTACTTTGCAGATTTTGGGCTCACAGCCTCCACAATCCCATGAGCCAATTCCTTAAAATAAACCTCTCTCTCTCTCTCTTATGTGTGTGTATATATATATATACACACATTCTGTGTATCTGTATCATATAATATAGACACACAGAACCAACAGGATGTGTGTGTATTTTTATTTATTAATATATACATGTGATTGACTCTGTTTCTCTGGAGAACCCTGACTAATAAATACATCTGTGTTTGCACAAAATCAAATCTATTTCAAAAGATCCCAGTATAAATGAGCACAGAACCAGTAAACTATTTAATATAAAGCTCTCAGTATTGACTAATTAATAATCATTTGGTAACATTCAAATATTATTAACACCCTGTATAAAATAACAGATAGTTTCAAAGCATTTTCAAAAATATTTTATTCCTTCTTGTTTTACATTTACAAGCTTTTGAAATAGATATAGAAGGCATTATTGATAAAGATTTCAGGCACATATTTAAAATAAATATAAAATATAAAGTTTTGAAGTAAAAACTTTCAGGTGAGAATCAAGAACTCCATTATGCAGTATAATCCAGTTAAGCAAATCCTAAATTAGATAGTTAAAACACAGTAAAATAGGCTGATACTGGATTACTAACTAGGCACATACTGTTCAAAAATCCAAAATATATAGAGTAAAGACAGCAATATTGGTACATTCAGGATACGTTCAATAGAATTCCCAGTAAAATAATTGTACTCCTAGGTTTTCAGCAGATGTAAACAGAGGTCTTAATTTCAAGCAGAGGATGCACAGATGCCTGATTTTTACCCATTCCCAACTGAATTAGAAATTGCAACATTAAAAATATCTTATTATATTTCCCTTCTCACCCAGAAGTAGCCACATCTTATTTTCAGATATATAAAAATAGTTATAGTAGAAATTCAGTGCTTACTGGAGAATGGCTTTACTTGAATCAGTGTCAGAATTATTTTGGGAGCACCCAATCAGATTACAGAGGTACCCAAACTGTTCTTGGAGTTGAGCATTCCCTGTAGACAATGTTATCCTATTTCTATCTGTCTCTCTTAGGCTTAGTATCGACAAAAAGAAACAAGCACTATATTAGGCTAGAAAGAGCTGAATTAAGCAGTCAGAATTCCAAGCCAAGTTAAATATTGAAAACAGAGCAGGTTAAGACCTCAAAACAGACATAGCTCACACAAGTGTGATGAATCAATTCTGATGTTAGGCATGCAAAAACAGTGTATCAAGAAACAAGGAAATCTGAAAACAACATTGTATTTCTGCTAGAGTGGAATATAATTATTGATCCTCTGGAACATAGACAACAGCAAATCCAGGTTAACGCTAAGAATAATACGGGAGGTGCCAATTGGGTTATCTTAGAAGTAGATTCTGAGACAGAATTTAGCGTGCAGGATATTTATTGGAGAGTTCTTTGGGGGTCAACAAGTATGGAAGGGCAGGCAGTAGGAAAAGTTGGCTCAACAGATAGAGAAGTCTGGAGCTAAATATGGCCTAGAATTTTCCTGTTGCTAAAATGGCCAGACTTTTATATCCCTACCTTCTTTGGCCATTGGATTTGAGCTACCTTAGGACAAGTGTGTCCTTGGGTAAGGCCTGTCTCTGAAGCTGAGGCAATCTCAGGGACTGAGAGCTGAAGTCTTTCTGCTAACAGTATGCCCAGCAGATGGAGAGACAATTACTTCCTAGAGGGAGAATCTGAGTGTCAAAGCTCCGTGTTCATCACTGCCATCCCTTGTGCCTCTTGGATTCAACTTCTTTATATACATTTGTAGAGAAGCTCTTTTGACATTCTTCTGGAATTCTGGTGGACCTCTCTTTCTGTGGGGGTATTTGGAAGAGGAAGATTATTGGAAAGAACCATAGCTCCCACCACTGCATTGGTCTTGGGGACATAACAAATACTCACCACCTTTCTCTTCTACTATTTGTTCTAGGTTCCATTAACCCTCTGCTACTACCTCTACTGGCCTTATCTAGAACCTCATCCCTGAGTGACCTGAGTCTTGGTCACTTCACCCTTCTCAGGCCAGGGGTCCTATATCAGTTCAATTATAGTCACAATTGCTCAAAGGAGTAAGTACCAAGAGATAAGCAAGCAGGTCATCTGGGCTCAAAACATATTGCTCTTTGCCTCCCTTGTGAAAGCAGCCCTTTCTCCTTCTGATGGGCTCAATTACTCCTACCAAGATAGCGATTATTCTTTTTTTAAATCTTGTGGTCCGCAGATACAAGGAGCTCAAAGTGCCCCAGCAACAGACATAGGTTGGAGCTCATTAGGATTCTTACTGTGTTCCCCTGAAAGAAGTGTTCTGCCTTTGGTGACTGAGGCCCCTAAGGCTATGGGACCCAGACTCGTAGGGGTGGAAAGCACAACCCCCCCAAGAAGGTCATTGGGAGTGATCGTAAGTATAGTCAGTGGATATATTATTCACGAGCACACTCTAGTACCTCCTCTTTTCTAAAGGGGATCCCATGATCTCACATAATATGTTGGATCCTGTGAGGTTTCATAAGCCACGTGGTGGTGCTAGTGCTGCCTTGCAGACAGGAAAATAAAACCCATACCTGCAATATATGCCTATTCTTATAAGAATTTATTTCTAGCTCTTTTATGTGGAAAGGACTTATTGTAGCAAGACTAAAACATCTGGCATGGTGGTTGTAATTGATGTTATTTCACTGAGTTTTCTCAATTTAGTCTTCCCAATGCCTCTCAAATCAGGAGATGAGAGCCTCTTATTTTGCTACTACAGATACCTCTGCCTTTCAGACTTAACTTGGAATTGCCTGTTAATTGATCTCAGCTTTTCCTTATCTTTTATTAGAGCATCTGTTGATCTTAGTAATAGCCACTCCATTTCATTGTTCTTGAAGTTATTATTTCTCTCATATTTCTCAAACATCTTATATATTACACCACCTATACCGAAACTTAAGATTGAAATGTCTAGTAGATTTGTAAGTGGATATGTTAA